>NC_061100.1:54125310-54127810 GCF_015104395.2 Macrobrachium nipponense
TAACATACCAAAGCTAATTAGTTCTACTTCGTTCTGTTCTGTATTGAAAGTTTGATCACCTGATCCGCAGGCCGTTAAACTACCTGCAATTGCGATTTTATTGTTGCAAACATTGGCAGCGTCCCCAATTGTAAAATCTAATTGTATGATTTCTAGTTAACTTTAATGCCTTTTGATGAATAATTTTTCCTGAAAAATTCCCAAAACAGGTCATTATTTTATACAATAGTATGCAAATTTGTGTACTGCCCTATTAATTAACATTTTATTTTTCATCCATGCTGTGGACCATAACTCATGAAGACGTTAATTTTCGTATGAAGATATTTATTCGTCGAACTCTATTATTCGTCTCTGTAATTCACTACTGTGAAGGAACTCCATGATTGATATCTCAATTGTTTCGATATGTTACAAAAGCTATTTTTCTTAACCTGATATATGTAAGAAAGTAACCATTAATACGGATATGGAAGTATAATAATCGTAATAGCAATAATGACAGTGGTAATACTTTTATGATAGCATTTACATCAGTTCATTGTTAAGTATAGTGCAATGATGGAGTGAGAGGTGCTCTTTTCAGGGTGTTTGTAAAAAAAATATGCTTAGCTATTCACGAGGTGACGATCCCGGAACTTTGTCAGATTGCGAATAACGTCTTAACATTTATTTTATTTCAGGATATTGATTTTTCTGTCCATTTTGGAAGTATTCTATTTATTACAGGTTCTATTATGTTCAACATTACCTTGGAAAAAACTTTCATACCTACTGGTGACAGTGTGATCACTCACCAATTCCCACAGGCTCTCAAATCTCCCTTCTTGGGTACTCTAATAATAATCCCATACTTTTTCCATTCAACAGGCGTGACTTCATCTCGCCACATATGATTGAATAATTCATTAAACACAATGTGTGTTTATCTCATCATTATCTCATCAGCCTTCAACATTTCCGGTGCAATACCATCCATTACTGGTGACTTATAGTTTTTCATTTGTTTGATTGCCAAAGCGACCTCTGCCAATCTAATGTCACTTATATGTATAGGAAGGTCATGATCGGCCTCAAGAATGTTTTCCTCGTTTGGTGAGTTGGCCTATTTAGTGTTGCTTCAAAATATTCTTTCCATCTAGCTCTATTCTCAGATTTGTTAGTTAGAAGATTTCAATTTTTATTTCTAACAGGTAACTCACCTCTCTTCCTCTTCATTCCAGTGATTTCTCGAATACCCTCATGTGAATATCTTATACTTCTTCCATCTGCTCTATTTAGAATATGTTCTATCTTATATGCAATAGAATCTATGGACTTTCTTTGGTGTCTTCTACAGCATCCCTTCTTCACTACCAATGCTCATATATTCAGTTCGTAATAAGGGGCGTTTTCCTTTAATGATTCAAAGTTAAGTTTTGCCAGTCTTCTTTTCTCTATCAGTTTCCATGTTTCGCAACTCATCCATTTCTTTCGTTTTGCTCCGCTTCCCTGTCCGATTGTGATGTTGGCAGATTCCTGAAAGATTTCTTTAATTTGTTTTACAATTTACTATTAAATTTTATTGTATACAATAATTCGAAACAAAGGAACTGAAAATTATATTAATGTAGCTGCTCAAACTGTTATCCATTACAATTAACACAACTTTGAAGGCTACCTTTTTCGGCTCGACAAACATTTTGCACAAGGCTCTTTGTGTATTCATTCCTTGAAACGTATCTTTGATGATATTTTTCAAATCACCAACACTAGTTTTCGACTATAAACTTTGTACTTGAGTACTTCCCAAAAGGAAAATTCCATTGTGGTAAAGTCAGATGAATGCTCTGGACAATCAATTGGCCCTTTCAGCCAATCCATTTCTCGGTAAATATTTTATCGAAATACTCACGGACTGCTCTTGAATAATGTGGAGTATCCCATCTTGTTGGGAATAAAAAGTCCTGTAACTTATCCTGTTGTTCCGGCTGTGGACCAACTTCTTTCATTAAAAGTTTGAGATACTTGTCCCCCGTGACTTTTCAATTTAAAAAAAAAATAGTTCTAAGATACCAGAATTTGAAATATCACCCTAAACAATGACTACAGGCTGGTTTGCTATTGCCCTAATATTAAATGCATGTTTTCACTGTTCCAGTAAATACAATTATGTCTGTTAACACGACGGGATAATTTGAAAGAAATTCCATCAGACCACACAATATTATCTATAATAATTAGATTTTCTATAATTCCAATTTGATGAAATTTGCAGGCGCCTGGCTGGATCATCCTCCAATAAGCCATGAATTAGCCCAATAGATTTGGGAATTCATAAAACAGAGGTTTGTGAAATGCTGGCCACAATCTTAATATTAGAATTTCAATTTTTTTCTTCTATGTTCCTACGCGCTTTGCGTATCACGAGTCCACAATATCTGGACCAAGAAATAGAATACATAAAAAAGATAGGAAACGATCTCTGCTACCCACCTCATTTAATTGATTTATGTTACCA
>NC_061100.1:54135310-54150310 GCF_015104395.2 Macrobrachium nipponense
GAGCCTCATCTCATCAACTTCCCACAAACTAGAGCCTCTCCTCTCTATTCCTCTCTCTAAGTTTTGTAGCCATCTCATTTTTGGTCTTCCTACCTTCCTTCCGGTGTCCATTCCAATAACCTTATAGGATATCGCTCCTCCTCCATTCTTTTGGTGTGTCTGTATTATCATACTCGATTGCAGATAACATCTCATGTACGAGCTTCATCTCAGAAATAACTAATCCTGAAAAGAAAAACACAGTTATATCATCTGTAGTGAATTTACTTAAAGGCCTTTTTAAAATTACTTCAAATACCGAAGAAACTGTGAATTTTCCAAAAAGTTTTTTAGATGCAACTTATGTAACAAGGAAAAATAAAAGTCCAATAGTTTTGTAATAATGGACAGAGAGAATTATGTTGAAAACTTTATTATCTGACTCTGGCACTTACAAAAAGCTAAAGAACGACCCCATAGCTGATGTTATAAAAAGTTTAAATGCAAAAATTAAAGTTACTCCAAAAGATTTCGTGTCTATAAAAGAGAAAGTGAAAGTTATTGGCCCATCCTGCCTTACATGTATGGATTAATCAAAACCCATAAGAGAGATTTTCCTAGACGTCCCATTATCAGCTCAACCAGGTCTATTATTTATAAATTGTCTGAATACTTAGTTAAATTATTATCACCTATCTTAGGTACTATTTCAAATTCTCATTTACAAAATTGTGTTGATTTCTGTTCTAGACTGTTCCATGTTGAATTATCCAATACAGATAAACTAACTAGTTTTGAAGTGACATCATTATTCACTAAAGTACCTATTGATTACTTACTTCTATATCTGTCACAACATTTCGATTTGCATAATTTAGAATTACCCACCAATGTCATTACTAAATTGATATCCCTTTGTACAAAAAATTGTAAATTCACCTTCAATGGTAACTTCTATTAATATATATTTGGCATGGCTATGGGTAACCCCATTTCACCCATTCTTTCTAATATTTACATGACAATTTTTGAGACTATGCTTATTCCAAGGATTCTGTTCTCTAAGGTTTTTTGGTTAATATGTACATGACTGTTTTTGTATTGTAAAAAACAATGTAAATATATCTGATTTCTTATACATAATTAATAATCTTGTACCTTCCATAAAATTAACAATAGAATATAAAGAAAATAATAATTTGTATCCCATTTCTGGATGTCTTAGTTAGCATAATAATACTAATTTTGCTTTCAAAATATACCAATAATTTGTCACATATATATTTTTACTAGAACCATGCTAAAAAAATTAAGATACCAACATTTACTAGTATGTATCTTAGAGCACTTAGAATTTGTAGCCTTGAATTCTTGGACGATGAGCTTAAAATTATTGACAAAATAGGAGATTCATTACGTTATAATTCATATATTTTGGAATTGAGTAAGAATAAGGTGAAGAAGATATATTACAATCCAACCAGAGTTAATACAGAACTTAAAAATATTTTCTGTCTACCTCTCCACCCGAATTTCACATCTGCAATAAAAATTCTAAAACCTATTGATATTAACTTAGTATTCTAATATAACAATACTTTAAGAAATACATTAATCAAGAATGGTCCGTCCAATTCAAGCAATATTGTATACAGCATCCCTAGTAAACATTGTTATAAGATTAAAAGAGATGTTCCCAACACAAATATTCTCTTGCAAGAGGCCTAACAAAAAAGGGCATTCAAATCATTAACACACCCTTAATCAGGCCATGCCATTAAGTTGGCTAAGTCATCTATAATCTGCAAAGCCAACGACTATCAGAAAAGGAAATCTTCTGGAACTTGTATTCATTGAAACACCAGAAATTTTAACCTCCGGCCTGGATGATCTCTTGATCCTCTTTCCCTGTTCTTTCTGTTTGGAGAACATGCTGCCTGAATCAAGAAACTGCAAGTCCGCCCACCACTACTTAATTTTGAATATAAAGCTTTGTAAACAAATATTTTACTTAGTGTGAACTTGGAAATGTAGAATATACTACTAAAGTATTTATTCCAAGTCGTGTTTTTCACACGCCTTGTTACGTGGATTTTATGATGTTCTCAAGCAGGTAGACTTTCGTGCTACTTTGAATATATATATATATATATATATATATATATATATATATATATATATATATATATATATATATATATATATATATATATATATATCATCAAATAGCAGAATACGTGTGATGATCATATTTGCATTCAGTCGGGAAAAGGGAGAAAAGAAATGACTTAAATGAAGCACTTGCCTCGTCATCTCTTTTCATCCATCTCCTAGCAATGCATATATATATATATATAATATATATATATATATATATATATATATATATATGTGTGTGTGTGTGTGTGTGTGTGTGTGTGTGTATTTGTGTGTGTATATCAGTGTGTATACATTAATATAGAAGTATTGTCTTCCATGATTTTATCGGAAGTTCCAGCCTCCAGCAAAATTGTTTTTTATTAGGAGCTCTAGAAAAAAACTCAAGCCAATTCAATTAATTGAGAAAATATATGGAAAACACCGATCCACATATTTGATTTTTATGAGCACAATAACGATGACTTTCCTTTTTGAGAAATGCCATGGTGGAAATAGGTTTTTTACGGATATTCCTATTTAAAAGCCCTGAGTGAACATATCGAACAGGCAATGATATGTGTATATGTGTACACATACTTACACAATAATTGGCGCGTGCGCACACACACACGTACACACACATATAGATAGATAGATAGATACAAACCCTGTGGCTGAGTGGGACATCTCCTGGTTCAGTTCTGTGAGGTCCTTGCCTTTCTCGCAGCCTGTCGCCCAAAAGTCAGCCTCTCTGTACATAATTGTCATTGTTTTCTGTAATCTAGAATTGTGGAAAATCGCAAAAAATCTTGAGCAAAATACAATTTGGAATACCTGTACATTTACAAGATCGATCGTTGTGGTGTTTGTTTAAAGGCAGGGAATAATAGATATCCATGCACGTGCGTATTGCCGTAAAGTGCACCTTGCTAGGTGCCCTGCAGGCATTACAAAAGGTTGTTTGCAGCGTCCCTTTGGCCTCTACCTGCCATCACTTTTTAACCTTATCATTTGCCAGCATTCCCCGCTTCCATCCATCTCGCTGTCCAAAATCTACAGTTGTTACCTTTTAGTGCAACTTTAGAGCTTCCTCCCAAATCCACTTTTAGATCCTCCTTTATCATCTCCTTCATTTTCTGAGTCGCTCTATCTTGCTGTCCAACCACTCCATTTCCCTATTATCACTGTCTGAAGAGCCAAAAGAGTCCAAGTGCCTCGTTTGACTGAATAATTTCATAAAAAGAATCAAACAATAGATTCAACAGATTTTAATTAAATGCCAGGAATAGCCGCACCATAATGACTCTGATACTCACAACGGTTTCAACCCTTCAGAATTATTACTGACTATTTTGCCCTGTTAGATTAATAATAGACCAAAAGAATATTTCCAATGCAGCTTCATCATCTTTTCACAGGAAACAGAAATCCATATCAGCCAGGCAATAAAAACATTAAGGAAATTCAAACAAAAATATTGTGATAAAAGAAACAGTGGAGATTCTCGACGTACCATGATTGACTGATGGGACTCTGTAAAAATATTTCGTTCTCTTAAGAGACTAATCAAATCGGGAAATGGTTGCGTCAGAGGGGAAGTGAAATGACCGTAATTGCATCATCAAAGTCCTTTCGCTCTTGCAATGAACGTCTATTTTGATGGGTTGGGGGAACGGAGGGGAGGGGTGACGTAATTGGAACCAACGGGGGTATAACTGATGAGAGAGCTTTGTGTACGTATACTATCGTCTCAGACGCAGTTTTCAGAAATACGCTATTTCGTTTCGACAAGGACACTAATGAATGGTGTCATTTTTTTTTACTATGTTGAATGTTAATCTATTCCTTTTGTTTCATAGGAGAGTGAAATGATAAGCAGTAGTTTGAAGATCTAAAAGGAATACAGACGCACGTTTCTGTCGTCAAAATGTCAATGTCCTCACTGTAAATATTCATTTAAGATGAAAGTTCACGGCCTGATCAGAAACTAATTACGAAAACTAATCAAGAATTATCTCCTGAACATCAAAGTATAAATGATCTTTTTGTATTATGCATGTGGTAAATTTATCTGAAAGTTAAGTCACGACAGTTACTCACCCCTTATTCGCCTACGCCATCACCAAGAGATTCTCCCTAAGGATGAAAACAAAACGTTTTAAGCAAATGCCATTTGTTCGAATGTTTTACACTTTTCGCTTTGGAATTTTATTGTTCTTTTATTCCTGAGAACTGTGGCACTTTCGAAACATTTTATGCGCGACGCTGGCAACTTTCCAAGTCTGTATTCATCTTCCCTAAGAGACTTTTGGGATTTTAAATATCTCTTAACTCGCAGTGAATAAATCTGGAGGTTTCATATTCATGGAAATAGGGTTCGCCTTTTATCCAGGTAAGGTAATTTTGAAGATGTCTAAAGAGATTGTTTTGTAAGTCGGACGTATTCTTTTACTTTTAAAGGGCGTGTTTCATTACTTTATTCAGAAACATACTTAATCTTATCACTCTGTTTAATGTTGTTATACGCAAGCACACATGCTAAGTTCTTATTATTATATATATATATATATATATATATATATATATATATATATATATATATATATATATATATATATAATTATAATAACTTTAGCATGCTAAAGTTATTATATATATATATATATATATATATATATATATATATGTATATATATATATATATATATATATATATATATATAATTATAATAACTTTAGCATGTGGTTCATTTATCACATATCCTCAGGTGAAAAATAAGAGTCCGGTTTATTTCCAAGCCATTGACGAAGGACTGATACATAGTATATTAGAAGTCACAAATATATATACTAGAGAGACATTACAAGGTAGGAGTGGCTTTTAAAATTCATTGGCTAAAATTTGCACTATACTCTGTCTAAAGGGACACTACCTATAAACTTACCCACCGTACGAGACTACAAATCCACACCTGACGGGTGTCAGGGATTCTGGGTTGGAAATCTCATAAGCAATGTTACCCCTTACTATGTTTACAAATATGATAATTCTATTTCCATACATCATAAACTGGCACCATCTCTAATGCCAATATCAAGAAGAATGTGGATATGATAAATAAACTAAAGAGTGTACAGAATAATTAATCGTGAATCGAGGCCTGTGAGTTTTTACATTGTATCACTATTAACAAAGGTGCCAATTGATGATCTACCGGAGTTTTTTTATCGGAATTATTAGAAAACACACAGCTGGATGTCCCAGTTTCTAAAAGCACTTTAATTGAACTGATGAAATTATGTGAGAAAGAATGTAAATTTGACTGTAAAGGAAAATTTTACTCACAGTTTTAGTATGGCAATGGGAAACACTCTGTCCCCAGTGCAAAGTAACTTATGTATGGCATTTTTTAGAAAAGAAAATGTTAAACAACCTACTTCCCCGTAATGTAGTTTGGTTTAGATGTGTGACATAATTTGTGTATGGCCAGTGAACGAAGATGCAAAAACTTTTTTGCCAGGTTAAATTAATTAGTACCATCAATTAAATTTCCTATGGAAATGGAAATTTAATTGGATGGAAATTTTTGGATGTCCTCATACGAGGAAATCAGTTCAGTTAAAGTGCTGTGTGTATTCTAATAATTCCAATAAAAACTCCAGTAGATGATCAATTGGCAACTTTGTGATTAGTGATACAGTGTCAAAACTCACAAACTTCGATTCACTATTAATTAATCTATACGATATCTATTTTATTTATCAAGCCCACATTATTCTTGATATTGGCATTAGAGATGGTGCTAATTGATTATATATATATATATTATAATATATATATATATATATATATATATATATATATATATATATATATATTGTGACAAAGTGTCAAGTATCTGGTTACTACACTTACCATTCATTAATTGTTACCTCACAACAGCCAGACACCTGAACCTTCATCACAGGTACTAAACGACAGAATACTCTAAAGGCGACAGTGATCCTTCAACAACTTACCAGTATTTCAGAAAATCAGACTAAGTTCATTAAAACAGGTGTGAGGTAATCTTGTAAGTAATTAAATTAATTAAAGGGCATCACTCCATCAACAACTTTAAAAATCTAAGTATTTCCCTGATTTCAGAAGTCTAAGTACTTCCCTGGTTCTACAAGTTACAAGTGACCAATTTCGTCACGTTAATATGAAGTATGGAGAGAGAGAGAGAGAGAGAGAGAGAGAGAGAGAGAGAGAGAGAGAGAGAGAGAGAGAGATGTCTGAACGCCAGGGATTCAAAGTCTGTAATGTCTGCTTTAATTTCGCACAGGTGCTGGGCAGTGGATTTCACACAAAATGTTTTGGGCATGCGAAAGATGATGCAATCCTTCTAGAAGCTTCTAATATGACGTAAATTTACAGAAAAATCGTGAAATCTACACGTGGCTTCGGCAAAGATGTATGCGTATGAAACCAGTATGCTCAACAAAGACACGTACTCGACACAACAGACTTCTCGAGCAAGTATGATTGACATGTTATGAAAACAACATGGAGACCGCGAGTTCCCTTAATCTCGAGGCGATGAAAAGTTACCAAAACAATTTCTATCTCTGAACACACAAAGTTAATCTCTCTCTCTTTTCATTCTATCACATCTATGTTATATGTTAACTTTTACACTATGTTATGCAGAATCTAAACATACATTTTAAGACATCCTATAACTCTAAGCTAGCTAAGGAATCTGAGAAAATGTTGCAAAACTCTATATAACATTTCATACATTCAAGAGAGGAAATATGCATTACTAAAATGCCAACATATAATATACTTCCCCCAAGAAGATTGGTTATCACGGTGCTGAATCAAATGATTCGCAACTTGATAAATAATCAGCAACAACACAGTTTTTGCAACTAATGTGCTGCACTCGTAAGTTATTCTGTTGCAAGCACAAAGACCACCTGGTCAGTCTTGATTATGATTTTCATTCGCTGGATAAATGATAGTGGATTGTGATCAGACAACACTAAAATTTCTTCATTCCTAGGTCTGTTCACATACACTTCAAACTTTTCAATGCAGTGATTAAGGCTAAAGTTTCCTTCTCGATTGTCGAGTATATTTTCTGATGTTTTCTCAGTTTTGAAGACATGAAGCACACAGGATGGTAGATGTTATTCTCATCTTCTTGAAGTAGAACAGCTCCAATGCCACAGTCAGAAGCATCAACTTGTATCACAAATTTCTTGTTGAAGTCTGGAGCTTGAAGTACTGGTCTTGAAGTTAGAATAGCTTTTACTCTGGAGTCCAAACAAACTTAGCTTTGGGACTATTTAAGTCTGTCAAGGGAGCTACTACGGCTTAGAAATTTGGGCAGAAACGACGATAGAATCCAGCCATGCCTAAAAATCTCTGTAGCTGTTTCCTGGTAGTAGGTGGGGTATCCTTACAGATACCTTCTACATTAGCATTTACTATGAGATTCAGGGTCTCTGTAACACGGTTTTTTGGACTTTGCTCCTTGTCAAAGCATCGGATGTAGCTGAAAGTTGGCATATGTCTATTTTACAACCACACACAAATTTTGTCAGCATTATCAATAACCTAAACCCGATAGTTTTAATTTTTATAGAGTAAAAATGATCTAGCCGACGCCATGGCCAATGATTACGAGTCAAGAGTCAAAAAACGTTCATTATGTAAGCAAGGTAAACAAACACTTTTTGATGAAATGTTGCCCCGCCCATCCACCAGACAGAAATTCCATCGGCTCTGAAACCCAAAGAATTTATGAATGGCGGAACGATACATAGATGTGGGTGGGGTATCAGTGCTAGGGTAGTAATACTACTGTAGCAGTAGTGCCGCAACAGTATAGCAGTAATATACATGAATTAAACGTTTAGGCCAACTGCTGGGATCCTTGAGGATCATTTAGCACTTCTTACAACTACTCGAGAAATTAGTTTTTATAGCCAGAAGTTAAATTTTCTAATCCAACAATGCCCATGGTAGCCTTCAGTGTTATCCTGAATTATAACGAGGCGAAAGTGGGTGGAGCCTCATGAAGTCATCATTCTGACGATAATTATTGGTGAAGGTTTAAAGCCAATATACGGTACCGGCTATTTTTTTTTTCAGTAAATAGGTAGATAGCCAATAATTAAAAATTGCTTGTCATTGGATATAGCAGTTATCAAATCAAGCTTGTCTACTATGTTTTTGATAATTACCAACTATTCCCTGCATCTTGTCAATCTGATTGTGACCTATAAAGTAGACTGTAATTTCTTTGGAAACTTATTTTGGGAGTTAGACTAATAATCGAAGTGTTTTTGTATTTATTAACATATTTTGTTGGTTTGTTCATTATGACAATTATCAGTGGAGAGGTTCCAGAGTTCATAAAGGTGTACTGCTTTGCTTGTATTTAAATTTGTATGTCATTGTTGCCAGAGGTTTAGTCTTCATTACGTATAGCCAATCATCCATCGAGAAAGAGGGAAGAAATGCTGTCATAAGTTACGTAACGAGTGCGTTCGAAACCTTTTCTCTGAGTAAGTTGGCCCGTCTTCAAAAAAGGTCACTTTTACATTATAAGTACCAGATTTATTCAACCTACGTAGTGCAGAATACACTCAAAATTTATGTGTTGATCTAATATGTATTCTGAATAAGCGTTATATTTATGAAATGCATAGATAAAAAGTTATTGCGAAAAAACCGTGTTACAGAGGCCCTGAATCTCATAGTACATGAGTGAGAAGGCCTTTCCCAACATCAAACCCAAGATACTGCACAGTTGCCCTTCAAAACTCACTCTTCTCTAGGTTGACTGTTAGTCCTTCTTCTTGTAGCTTCTTGAAAACTTTCCTCAGAATCTTCAGATGTTCTTCCCATGTTGTAGAGTAAATCACTATGTCATCCAGGTATACACCTACCCTTCTATCAATCCTAGTAGTTGATCCATCACTCGTTGGAATGTTGCAGGTGCATTCATCAGACCAAACGGCAGAACAGTATATTGATACAGTCCAAAAGGAGTAATAAAAGCTGACAGCAACTTAGCCTTCTCATCTAAGGGAATTTGATAATATCCTTTCAACAAGTCTATCTTAGAAACACTTGGCTTGCCCAATATTATATAGGAACTGATCTATAAAAGGGAAAGGATAATTGTCAGCCACACTGATGTAATTCAGTTTCCTATAATCAGTACACATCCTAAATGAACCATCTGGTTTCTTCACTAAGACATGGAGAACTGAAGTGACTTGAACTGGGTTCTGCTAATCCATGTTGCACCAAATACTCAACTTCCTTCTTCAAAACATCGC
This sequence comes from Macrobrachium nipponense, assembly GCF_015104395.2. Classification (NCBI taxonomy): domain Eukaryota; kingdom Metazoa; phylum Arthropoda; class Malacostraca; order Decapoda; family Palaemonidae; genus Macrobrachium; species Macrobrachium nipponense. The sequence goes on from NC_061100.1 coordinate 54,144,770, forward strand.
GATGATATGGTGATAAGCAATAGGCTCTTTGCTTGAATGGTTTTCCATCTTCTTGAATCTTGATCTCATGCTTGGTGAGATAAGTACGGCTAGGTACATCTGGAAAAATTTCTGGGAAACTTCTAATTACTTCACTTAAGTCTTCACTTTGTTCAGCACTCAAATGTTTTAGTTTATCTTCCAAATTTCCAAAATTGAAGAATTATACAACTTGCTTTCAGCTCCCAATTCGTAGCCATCATCGTCTTCTGTAGATGAAGTTGTTTGTATTATTGACACAGTTTCAGTTTTAGTTTCTGAGAAATAAGTTTTCAAGAGGTTACATGCACCTTCCTTTGTCTTCTTTCTGGTGTTTCAATCACATAAGTTCTGTTACTTAACTTCTGAATTATCTTGTAAGGATTTTGAAATTTATTAGTGAGGGGAAATCTTTTGAGAAGTATGAACACTATCACTTGTTGATCAACACTAAAACTTCTTAGCTTAGTCTTAGCATCATATCTCCTTTTCATTTTCTCTTGACTCACTTTCAAATTTTCAATAGAGAATTTTCTAAGCAGCCAGTAGTGTTTCCTTTGGACATAAAGTGCATATGCATTTAATCTTTGCTCCTTTTCTCTTGATATTTTAGAAGAATTTTCCATTAAACCTGGAACACTAAACATATGTTCTTGTTTTTAATCCACTAAACATGGGTACATTATACCCGATGTTGGAAAATAAAAAAGAAACATTCAATACACTTTTACTTTGAAAATAAACTATACAGATTGAATTTTAAATAACATTGATCTATTAACCTTGTTAGGTCATCTTAATGACTATCAATGCCATGATAGTCATTATGATTTTAAGAAAATAAGATTAAAAAAGGGTATAATATACCCAAGTAGTGGTTTAGTGATTGGGATTCAGGATTTTAGGTAAATTTCTGGAATGCAATTTCTCGAAAGTCAAATTCTCGAACTCAATTGCTCGAAAAATAATTTCTCGAACTATCATTTTCTCGAATCCCATATTTCTCGAAAACTGATATCTATTTTGTCGAGAAAATTGAATGGAAAAATTTTCATGTATTTCAAGGAAAAATATATCCTTTTGGGCTGACAAACACAAATGTTAAAAATCTATTGTAAATGAAGGAATGAAAAAAATACAAAGGTTATAATTTTATTGTATGTATAAAAATATTATCATTCAGAATGAAATACAGTATTAAAACTTAATCAAAATGAAATGTTGTATGCTACACTTCGTAGATATTCTTCGACAGGCCTCTCTTCGTCATAATTTATTACAATGGTTTGTAACCTTTTTGCACTGTCACCATACTTCTTTTTGCGCACAGGAATACAAATGCCTCCCAAATATTGTTCAATTCGTAGCTCCTGTAGACTTTGCTCTCGTTGTAATCCTTGTATAAATTTCCAGATGGATGGATGATAAGCACTTAATTGCTGTTCGAAACAGTAATGCCAGCCCTCGACTGCATTGTTCGTATTGGGCATTTCTTCCTTGACATAATCAAAACAGTTCCATAATTCATGTTTAAAGAAAGGAGCACGTCTACGGTTATTTCTATGCGGCCGCCCGATCCATGTATCTTCAAAAGAGTCAACCACACTTTGAATTTCAACGGGAAAAACTTCACTTTCAAATAAATATTCAAATGTTTCTTCGACCTTGAAAACTGGTACAAATGCTAACGCAGATAACAGGCGAACCTGAATAGCAAATTCAGCATCGGTGTCGTACCGTACTTTGAAACCATTTTCTTGAATTTTGCGGTAAATGGATTTACAAAAATGAAAAAAAGCCACGGCATTTTGTCCTTGGAAATTCATGCTCTACAGCTCTAATCATGGCCAATTCAAAGTCTATCATTATTGTGGCTGGCTCAAATGTTGGGATTTTTTCTTTTACAAACTGCAGGAATCTTTTGTAGGTCTCTTGAGTTTTGTTCGGTAATAGTGCATAAACGAGGGGTATGATACTTCCTGAATGCACACCATGCATTGTATACAACTAAAAAGAAAAATTATGGTACCGTTTTAAAGGTACCATCAGCGAACCAGTTCTCTGAGCGTGCTAGTAAATCGAGGTTTCTCTGTGCCGAAAAAATCAATATACGATCATTTGTGGGACCCGAGTCATACATAAGAAACGTTCTTCTTTGGGAGTTTTGGTAAATTCTTCCGGGATGATAAGATCTTCTTAGCAATCGGGCAAAGCGGGGACATCATTTTTCTTAGCTCGTATATTGCCTATATTCCTCTTCATATTTGATATTGATGGGAGTTTCACCGCAACAGCCCCACTTACCCCCTTTGAAGCACAAGACACTATATAATGGGGTGTATCCCGACTATTGATTGCATCCTCTCTCACTTTTTCTTGGACTCTGGCAGCTTCGACTTTAGCCCCATCTCCTGCATGATTGTGGTCACCACTCTCTTTTTCTATATTATCATCGATGATCGTAGCACGAGCAGAACATTTAAATTTCTTGCACATTTCACATTTCCAATAAATTTTGTTATTTTCCCCTTGATATATAAATATCCATTTAAACATAATTTCTTCCTTCCCTTTTCACTCTCAACATACGTTGCTTCCATCTTGATGGGTTGAGACTACTGGAGAAAAACAGAATGAGAAGCGTTTAGAAAGCTAATGGCCTCTTCATGAATTGGTCTTTAGCGCTTATGGGATACTTTCGATTGTGTTCGAGAAATTTACTTGTTTGTTTTCGAGTAATTGACATTCGAGAAAATGATAGTTCGAGAAATTATTTTTCGGTCAATTGAATTCGAGAAATTTACCTTCGCGCAATTGATTTCAAGAAATTTGCCTGACACCGGGATTCAGCAGTGTAGAGTTTAATCTCTGTAATTGTCACTAACTGCTCTTGTTGATACACCACTCTCTATAATCACTAAACTCTGTTAAGAACTGTGACCAACTATTACAAAATCACAGAAATTGGGTAGAGCATATACCAATTTGTTCCCACGTCTATAATCACTAAACTCGGGTACACTGTACCCGAACACAAGGTTTTAGAGAAAACCCACCAGAGAAGCTGAGCAATATGATTCGCCTCCGCCACAGCTCAACAAACAATGAAGCTATAAGGAGAAGAGGGGTTCTGGTACTATGATCTATGTGAACTAACTCAGCACGTGATCAACGTCAGGTAAACTATACCCATGTTTAGTGTTCTAGGGTTTGAAACAAGGAATCAGCTTTTCGATTGCATGATCCATGTCATCAGCATTTGATGATGGTCCCTTATCTTTTTCAGAATCGCTTGAGAATTTTGCCATTTGTTGAGCCATACAGAAACCAAACCAAAACAATCACGCTTACCAATTCACAAGGGAATTCGTTCAGCGACGAATTCTGCTCTTGAATAAACTTCGATAAACAATGTCTCAAAGTGGCATAAAAATCACTGTCGGGTCGGCTTGTGGGGACAGGCTAAAATACGAGTATCATTCATGTCTCAGACCTTCAACTTGTAAATTGTTACTGACGAGATTGGATGGACATCTGTAGAGTATCGAGACATTGCTACTTACTAGGACAAAGGAGCCTAAGACTAGTTTTTTCTTGTCATTATTTTTGTTTTTGTTTAATTTTTGTTATTAGCTGTACTATTTAATACAAATATGAAGCTGATTTTTAATAAGCTTAGCACTCCTCAATAAGAGTTATATCATTTTATTATCATTCAAAGTATTGAAGAGATTTTTGGTAAAGTTTACAATTTCTGATTCTTTTATCATTCTTCTTTTAATTAAAAATCATGGAAAATCATATATATATATATATATATATATAATATATATATATATATATATATATATATATATATATAATAAGAAAGATTTTTTTATTCACTTTATTCATTAATGTCTCTTCATGCTCTGCGCAAATTTTCAGGAAAGTATTTTGAAAATATCTGAAAGGCAAAAATTTTGGTTTTGAGATATGTGCATTCAATTAATTTGGTTTATATTTAAATCAATTAGAAGTTCATAAACGAATTCCACACTAAAATGTAAAATAGGACAAGATGTGATAAGATACGTTTTATGGAGATAGACAAGAGTATTCGCTTGCTGTAGGACTATTTTTTTTTTTTATTCTTTTGTTTGGGGGGTGGGAAATTTTGCCGAATTTTCGGGCCACCAGCCAACTTGACTTTAAAAAAGTATTTCAGTATTTATGAATAATAAACATATGATAAAAAGTATTTAAATAAATATATCTAAATATTTGCATAAAAATGTATTTACAAATACATTATTTTAAATATCTGTTTAAAAACAGTTGTATTTAAATACTGCCGATCTCTGTCTATATCAGTGATCCACCATGAGCGTTAATTTGAAACCGACTCTGCGGCACGTACGCCCGCCGGATTTAGTTTTTTTTATACACAAGCGCATGCATAAATATACAAAAATATATATACATACACACATATACGTATATATATGTGTGTGTGTGTCATTTTTTATCAGAAATAATGAATAAATGATAAAATATACTTAAAACTTTGCAAATGCAACGAGCACAGCCAGCTGTGCTGGAATAATCCTGGAATTATTTTACTTTTTCTGAAATTCGCAGCGTTCAGGCAGACTGGATGAGAACTAACGCATCGAAGATAAATGATTCAGAGGAGGAAAAAGTTCAGTAACTAAAAAAGCGCTGAACTCTAGGTAAAACGTTTTTACCTTTTGCCTCGCTGCACAAAAGCTTTTGTGTAGCCTTGAATACATAGAAACTAATGCAGTAGAAGAGAGTGAAAAGCAGCTTCAGAATTTAAATATACTTAAGAGTTGCTCGCTTTGCATTTGAAATAGATTATCATATTCAGGAACCATTAAAGGCAACTTTTATCAGACAGAATTTTAGTTAAACAGAAATCTTTAGAGAGAGACGCTCATTTTAGACTTCTGGGTATTGATTCTTACGTGGTCAATTTATATATAAAAGTGGGAATTTGTTTCGCATACCCTTTCATTTCCTTGTAGGCAAAGAAAAAAATTATGAATGTATTCCATTACGCTGAGTATAGATAAAGCATTTTATTGGTCGTGGATCAGAATTAATTCTGTCTACATTTATACATACATAAATACATATTCATATATGTAGAATCTACTGGTCACTTTTTTTTACCAGATACATATGCAATTGTAATAGCCACAATGCCCTCTTAACTTCTTGAATTCTTTGCTCTTTTTTGGATACGCTTGTCACAACAAAATGCCTCTTTGCACTTAGTTTTTAAATACTCTTTTGTATGATACTTTTTGGTCACTGCACGGCTGATTTATTTAATTTCTTGTTACTTACATAAGAATTAAGAAAATTGATGAAAGCGTCCCGGCTCTATAGAAAATCGTTTTCATACTGATCATATTGTAATAATTCTAAGTATCCTAAATAATGAAACCGTGGAACTGGCCTACCGAGTTATATGTGTGAACTTGTCTTAATACGAAGATAAAACATTTTAGATTTGCA
>NC_061100.1:54155310-54160310 GCF_015104395.2 Macrobrachium nipponense
GTATTATTGCTGTGCCTTACTATACACTGACAATCTTCTATTAAAAAGGCAAGGCTATTATTTGTTATATCGTCAATTAAACTCATTACTTGTGCACGGAAGAAATAAGAAAAGTTCGTCTCCCTCGGAACATTTCCAGTAATAGGTCATGAATAGATAATTTCATTGCAATGCGATCCATGGGAGAGTAATCTAATAAGAGAAAATAATTGAGAGAGAGAGAGAGAGAGAGAGAGAGAGAGAGAGAGAGAGAGAGAGAGAGCGAGAGAGAGATAAGAGAGAGAGAGAGATGAGAGGAAGATCAGGAGGAGAGATAGGGAGAGAGAGAGACTGAGGCTTATGAGACATCCTTTAATAGTTTAAGAGCATCTGCTCCTCTGCTTCACGTAGCATAATCATGTTTAAAGCAGTACAAAGTCGAAATGTAGAACATTCTCATTTGACTTTATTCTTCTTTTCAAACTCTAGTTAACAAAACGCCTTTCTATAATTTTTGGAATTCAAGACATGTCAAAATTCTCTTGTATTGTTTCTGGATGACATGCATTTTTATAGAGGCATATAATTGTAATAGAAGCATAATGTCAAAGGCATACCGGCAGATAAAACAAAGGCTATTTTTTATTTCATTCCCAGCAATTGTTTATTAACGTTCTACCAGGCATTGCAGACAATTTGAAAACATAAATCATGCAATATCTATGATTGACAACTCAAGCGTTATTAATGTACCCCATGATTAAAAAGTTGAACTGAAAGATAACCAAATATATGAAATTCTCATTCTTCACAGTAGCAAATATAATGAACGACCGAGGAAAGCATGACGTCTTTAAGGGGATGCAAAAGACAAGAAATTCAACAAAGAAAAGTTATTTTTGCAATTGTATCCAGAAGATCTTTGACAAAGCACAAAGGAAGGATTACAAAGAAAGGGATCTCTTATATTTTCTATGAAAGACGAGCTGTTGGGGACGCTGAAGGCATAAGTCTGACCTAGGTAAAGAATGACACTTTTACATAAACATTAAGTACTTTTCTATTCTTGAAGCAATTATTAATTTCGGCAAGGTATTACATATCACTATTCAATTTATTATGCATTACATAATCTAGATGTTACTGATTTCACGCAATTAAGTTTACATAGAAACGAAATTTTTGATTTTCAAGGAATTATAACCAGCAATTTGGGAAGTATGTATATGTATAAGGATCTTTGTCCTTATATTTGCCGTTTAATATCTTGGTTGTTAAATAGAAATTATGGCTGTGTCAAATACTGCATTATCAAGCTTGAGTCTTGGCTCGAGTATGAAAACACACTCAAGAGCCCCATACACCGAACGATTATCTGAACGATTGCCTGTATCGTTCGCAAAAACATTGTGTATGGACTTGTCTGAATGCTGAGTTCCGTGGTCTGAACGATCTCAGCCATACACAGGTCGTTTAATGCAGAGTCTGGTTCTGTCTGCCGGTATAACGCTATCGCGACCGTTTCTTCTAGAGATGATATCATGTTTCCCGAAATAAAATCATTGTCCAGAATGAAATCGGTGCGGGGATCGTTCATACTGTCTGAATAGTATGTGTGTTTGCCAATAACGACAATAGTGCAGACAATCGCTCAGTATATAGGGGACCCTTACACACAAACACATCTTCAACCTCGAACAGGAGGCAAAATGAAAAACATGACAAACAATTTTCCAAACAGATAAATTTTCTAGAGGATATTAATGCAAAACAGAAAATATCAAGATCCTTGAAATAAAATAGATAGTATGCCCTTTGGCGGCAAACTGACAACAGTGGCATCGTCGCCTTCTGATGCAGATTTTGTCATTACCTAAGCATGTTGTTTTTATAACTCTCCAGTATCGTCTCACCCCTCTCTTTCGTTCCGTTACTAGTTAACGCTGAAACAGATTGAACAGCATTTATATAAGCATTGCTACTTCAAATAGATATCTAATGGATATTAATCGTTACGTTATTACAAATGTAAGTTTTTAATTTCTTAATCTAAATGAATAAAGTACATCTATACTGTTTTTTTTTATTTTTAAAAAATTGGCAAAAAAAAAATCATTAAATTCTTCCTCCTTTTTTTCCCTAAATCTCTGATGGCGTGTTGCCACGGAATATTGTCTTAATATTAATAGCATCAGAAACGCTTCTTGTCTCTGAAATTTCTCACTTCATAGAAAGCGGTATAATCTTCTGAAGTCTATCGCAGAGAAAGTTATTCTTTAGTATGACGTCAGAATTTTCTAAGTGACTTGACAATAAAAATTTAAATAACTTAATAGATTTTGCGCTATCTAAGTAAAAGAACCATCCATTAAAATAAGTATCATCATTTCAAGTAAATAACAGTCATCCAATTGAAGTAGGCTTGATAAAATTCAAAGTTCATGTTTACTTTTCAGCAAACTAAATGGGCCATTCGTTTCAAAGTAAATATTTCATTCACTTTCCAAGTTAAATAGCCCAGTCATAAACAATAGTCTTTTTCCCTGCATTGACAATTTCTAATCTCAATATTATCCATGTGGCAGTATCATTAACGTCTCAACGTCAACAGGGTCTGAAGTCGGCCAAAGAGAGCTAAAGTGGAGTAATTCCTATTAGTTTATGGACAATTTTACCATAAATGGGTTTACCTAATTGCGGATATTGACTTATATCTTGTATTTGTTTTCTTCTCGACTTCGTATATTTTATTTTTACTTCCAGTTGAATGATGATTTGATTTTAAAATTTCACGTGTCATAGCTTTCCTTGTGTAGCGGAGACATTCGATCGTTCTCAATATTTTTTATATTGTCATTATGTTTCCATTATAATATCTTTTCGGCTGAGAGACAGACAGGCGGAAATTTAAGCACAAATTGCTGAATCAGCTGTCCTACGCACAAGGTTAGAGTTCAGTCTGAAATAAATGGGAGGCCGATGAGCTGATGATAGCGTACGTGGACAAGAAAATCCTTTTGAAAAAATGTCCACTCCTGTTTCAGGTGTTTAATCATTAACACCTGACAGGCAAACCGTGAACTGGTAATGCACGTACATTTGTATATAAAAAAAAGAAAGAAAGAAAAAAAACTCATAAAACAATATTAGTATAACTACAAATTTACTCTCTCACTCTCTCTCTCTCTCTCTCTCTCTCTCTCTCTCTCTCTCTCTCTCTCTCTCTCTCTCTCTCTCTCTCTCTCTCTGAATTGTTTCAAAACAACATAACGGCAATATCGGTACTATTTGAGCAAAAGCTTTTCTGAACGCAAATGTACGATTCTATTGTTTTCAATTATGTAAAACCTTTGTTGGCTGTCTCGGATTGCATAAATCACACCTGAGATTTATGCCTACCCTTAACATAAGGTATGTATTTTTGAACATATATCTGAAATACGTGGTGATTCAGTGTATAACAAAGTAGTTTATTGCCGATTTGACTTAGCACGGTGGTATAATTTGTTTCTCTTTGGTTAATATTTGATACAGGCCATAGAAATAATGATTATATTTCATTCGACAAAGATGTTCTTCCCAGCTTTGGCCATTTGTGATGGATATGCCTCTCATTTTTATCATCTCCCTCTAAGGCACTAATGTCTAGAATTCGGTTTACATTTAGATGTTCCTATCGCAAAAGAAGAGCAGATGAGATTGTATAATGTGAACATAGTTTAAATATATAAAAGCAATACAAGCACTGAAATAATGAACCAAACATCTACCTTAGTTATCGGCGTAAGGCGTGGTTTATCAGCTTTGAGAGCTTAAGGAGAGCATAGTACACACGAAGAAGAATATTTTATACCCCCATTTACAATTATCTGGAAATTTAGAAGGAGAGGGAAAGCAAATTGCTGCGAGATGCATCACAAAAGTGAAGAACGAGGTCAAAGGCAAGTTATAAAAACAAGGGGCCAATCTCTCCGCACTTAGAAAACCATTATGATGGTAAATGTGTCCATAAACTACGGACGATTACCTCGCTGCGGCTCTCTTGGGCTGACATCAGATCCTCTTCATCCAAGACAAACAAAAACTATAAAAAAAATTTTTTAGTCAGTTTATTCTTTGATCATGAAAATTGTCCATTTATATCAGAAACAAAATCCGTTGTGTTTGAAATAGATGACTCTATTCTCTTCAGAAGAATGAAACCTTTACTTTGAAAAGAATGACTCGTTCAGTTAATTCCGAAACGAGTGAAATGATGGCTTTGGAAAGAATGAATCATTCAGTTAGTTGTAAAATGAATGAAACATTTGCTTTAAAAAGAATTACTGGTTTGATTGGTAGCGAGATGGCGTAATAATTAATTTAAAATCTTTAAATTAATGGTTCATTTTCATTTGAAATAAACAATACAATAAATTTTAGCTGGTTGACTCATTCGGCTTACAATCATTGGTGTCTCAATATTAGGTAAAATTTCTAAAGGATGCCTTCATTAACTGCAAGTGTTGAACGAATTACTAATAGAAAAGTAACTGAATGTGTTATTACAAGAGAATTTGAAAGTTATAATAGCTTGACAGAATGACATTGTAATCTTACAGGTTGATGTAAACTCTACTCATTGACTGATGATTCCAATAAACGAGCCTGCTCTTGAGACACAGGGTATAAAAGATTCAGTTCATTTGAAACCATTTTTACTGACCGACCAAGATATGCAATTATAGTTATAAATAACCCAGAATTTGTCATAAAATGCTAATGAATGGAACTTTTCAGTATGGCGAAAAAAGAAATGGACACCTTCACAAAGAAACACACACAGACATATGCACACGGAATGAAAATAAGGCAATTCTACTTATCGGAAATCAAGTCTAGCTGAAGATTGCCGATATCCAATTTTAACTTTCATTCCAGAAAATCAATAATGGGAAAAGTTTGTTTTCTTCCTATTTCTTTTTTTAATCTATTCGAACTGACCGAGACCCTTCAACTAATTTTTTCGGCTGCGCATTTCA
>NC_061100.1:54165310-54175310 GCF_015104395.2 Macrobrachium nipponense
CCAGAAATTTCTCTACTTATTCTTGTGTCATCGGCGAAACTACTCACTCCCGAGTCCTTAACATTACTGTCTATGTCTGCAATCCTAATAACAAACCTTGTGGCACACCGGATATTACCTTAGCTTCATCCGATTTCTCATCGTTTACAATAACTATCTGTTGTCTGTTGTGTAAAAATTATTTTAACCATCTTCCTACTTTATCCACGATATTGTGTTTTCTAATTTTTTTCGCTAATATATTATGGTCTACCTTGTCAAATGCTTTTACAAAGTCTAGATAAACCACATCTGTTTCATTTCCGCTTTTCATATATTTGTATATGTTCTCACGGTGGACTAACAGTTGGGTTTGTGTACTTTTTCCAGGTACAAAACCATGTTGTCCTATATTAAACAAATAATTTTTTATTAAATGTTTCATAATATTTTTCTTCATTACCCTTTCATACACTTTCATAATATGTGATGTTAGACTCACAGGCCTATAATTACTTGCCTCTAGTCTTGATCCACTTTTGAAAGTAGGGGTAATATATGCTAATTTGTGCTCATCATAAATCTTGCCTGTATATACACTTTGTCTTAATAATATTGCAAGTAGCTTTGCGATAGAATGAACTACTTTCTTTAACAAAATAGCAAGGACACCATCAGTCCCTCCAGCAGCTCCATTTTTAATTTCATTAATAGCCTGCACAATACCAGCTTCATTAATATCTATGTCAGCTAAATATTCACTATTTTCGTCCCTTACTTCTGTATCATTATCTTCATTATCAATTCTAGGGGTGAATTCTCTCTATATCGTTCTGCCAATATGTTGCATATTTCCTTTTTTTCATTCGTTAATCTCCCTTCAATTCTTAGAGGGCCTATTCCTATTCTTCTTTTATTCCTTTTTTTCGCGTACGAGTATAATAGTTTGGGGTTTTGCTTGATATTTACTAGGGTTTTTTCTTCTAAGTCCCGTTTTTCATTTTCTTTTGATTGTATAACTTTTTGTTCTGCATTTTCTATCTTACTTTATAGTTCTATAACTTTCCATGCATTTTTTTCTTTTGCAAGACCTTTTTTCCACTTTTCTGTAACAAGATCATTCTGAGTCTTGGTATGCATGACTGATGTTTACTTTTTTTCTTCGGTATATATTTATCCACTATTTTCTCTAATATTTTATATAGTATCTCCGTATTTACCCTTATGTCACCACTTACGAAAATGTTATCCCAATCTTTGTTTAATTCTTCATTTATTTCTGACCATTTTATATTTTTACTGTAGAAGTTGTAATTTATTTTCCATATCCTTCCCACTTTTTCATTTCTTGCTTATCTCTGTTTTCACTTGCTTTGAAATGGACTGTTAATTCTATGACATTATGGTCTGAAATACTCGCATTATAAACTATTATTTCTTTAACATAATTCACTTCGTTCACAAATACTATTTCTAAAATATTTTCCTTTCTTGTTGGCAGGTGATTTATTTGTTGAATGTTGTATTCTAGTAGCATATCTAATAGCTTTTCGATTTGCCTCTTATCTTCTGCACTACTATTATTCTCTTTTTTATATGTATAAATACAACCACAATCTCCTATTCGTTCTTTCCAGTCTACGAAAGGAAAGTTAAAGTCTCCAGATAGGAGAATAGTCCAGTCCTTATGATTTCTACATATATCATCCAATTTTTCTATTATTATGTCAAACTCTTTAGTATTAGGGGTCTATATGTTACTATGTTCATTAATTTTCAGATTCAAATTCTACCGCTATTAGTTCACATTCTGAGTTACTATATTTCTCATATATTTTTCCTTGTTTTTTGTCTTTCCCATATATTGCGGTTCCCTTTGATTCCTCTATCTGATCTATAAGTTTGGAACCCTTTTATTTGATCATTATTCCCAGTCTCTTGGGAATACCATGTTTCACTTATATTCATTATATCTATTTTCTTTTCAATTTGGGTTAGTTCTTCTAAGTACTCTATTTATCTTTTTGAGTTACTCGTAACTAAACCCTGCGCATTCATCACTATGATGGTTTGCGTGTCTTTTCCCATTGCATTTTAATTTAATTGGGTAATAATAAGGGATTTTCACCATGTTCCTTTCCTGGTTCTGGTATGTTGTTCTTTTCTTCATTTCCAGAAATTCTTGGACAATTAAAAAAAGCTAGCTTTTCCAGATAATATTTTATCTTCCTTCATCATAATTATTCATTTTGTGTCTGAATCTGCAATTTTCTCCGTATCTGCAATATCCTCTTGCATCATAAATACAGTTCTTATCTCTTGAGTTGTCTCTTGGAGCTGATGCTTGGAAATATTTTGCTGACACTGCATATCGCGGTGATGGCTGTTTTTTTTCTTTCACCTGATATTCTTTGTTCCTCTCTTTATTTGTTTCTTTCTTATTTTGGATTTTAGTATTTGATTGAATATTTATTTTATTTTGATTCATGGCTACAGGGTGCATATATTTACATTTTTTGTCGAACTTACATCCTTTCCCTTCTTTTAGGTTTTTGGATATTTTTGGATGTAGATCTCTGCAATCATCCTCATAGCCGTCTAGGTATGCACATTTACCATATATTTCATAGTTGTGACATACCTTAGCATGTTTGTAGTAACATCTTTCGCCGAATCTGCATTTCCCTCTTTTCAAAAGGTTGCAGACTTTGTCTTTCTTGTCTATTTTTTCCTCTTTCCCATCATTGTTCAGATCTGGGTAGAGCCTCTTCGGGATTTTCTTTTGTTTTGTCATGTCGTAATTTATTTCTTCGTATGTATGCTGCTTGATTGCCTCATATGTAGTATCAATGAGTATCTCTGCATCCATACTTTTATCTTGTTCTTTGTTTTCCCTATTTTTTCTGTTATTTCAGTTTTGTTTACTTCTCTTCTGTTTTCCTCTTCTTCTTCTTCCTCTTCCTCTTCTTCTTCATCCTCAACTATTTGTACATTCAGTCTTGATTTAATAACATTGTCTATCCATGATAGACATGTTGCGCAAAATATTCTGGTATCTTTTCTCATATCTTGCATTACTTCAGCACATTGCGGATGCGTCGGAATGTTGCATGCAGAACATTTTCTGATCAGGTTTTGTGGATTAACTATGCTATACCACACCTTACACAGTTTGCATGCTTTTGGCATTCTTTTTCCTATTGCATCAATTAGGATTTTCACAATGTTCACCTTATTCATTTTCTTTGTCGGAATATGTTGATTTATGTATATTTTCTTTATGAGTCTCTTGACCACTTGGATTTTATTTGGAACTTCTTCAATTATTTTCAAGATGTTTTCTGTTGATTTGTTCCAGTTTGAAGGATCATATCCTTCTAATATATCCATGAATGCTTTTGTATCTTTTTGGTTAGGGCTGTTGTTGATCTCATAGATGAGAAATGCCAGCTCCCTTCCTGCTACCTCATCATATTGTGAATCTGCTAAACACGCTAAATTTCCCCATTTCTCACCACAGTTGGAACTTACTGCCATCTTGATCTGATTTACAGTATTTCACTTGATAAACTAACTTAATAGACGCTTTATCCTATTTTCACACTAATCTTATCACTGACAGTTCACGAACACTTCTAGATACTTCTCAAATTCTAGACGTATGTTAAACGTGATATCTGTTGATTAATCAGACTGTGCGCGGGAACGTCTCACCAAGCAAAATGGCTACTGAGAGAGAGAGAGAGAGAGAGAGAGAGAGAGAGAGAGAGAGAGAGAGAGGTTTAGTGTCTGTGCGCAAAGAATTGTTGCACAACTTTAAATTCAACGCTTACCTCCACTATTGTTGTCATTCTAAAGGAAGCTTAACCTTTAGATATATAAATCTGACTGAAAAGTCAGACAGAAAGTAGGTGGATTGATGCAGAACTGATAATCATAAGGTGATACTAGAGCCTCCTTTTCCATAGCGATGTATACTTATATTACGATGACGTATATTAGTCTCAATTATATTTTTCTCTCTTCCTCTATCTCTTTTAAAACTTGATGATAATACTTATCACTTCAATTAGAGTCATCTCCAGTTGCACTACCATCGTTCTTACTTTTTAGGTTCATTTCTTATATTTTGTTAGAGTGAGTCTCTTGTAACAGCTTGCCTTAGTCGCATTTTTCCGCTCTTATTTTGCTGAAGGTATTATAAGCAGGAATCTTGTGCTGCATGAAAATGCATTTGGAAACTAGGGGGAACCTCATTTCCTGAAATTCAAGAGCTGTTCGTAAAGAGAGAGAGAGAGAGAGAGAGAGAGAGAGAGGAGAGAGAGAGAGAGAGAGAGAGATTGTAAAATAATATGTATCCGTGATGCATATCCTTATTAACATTGGAATTATAGTGAAATGGCGTATAATAAATCACGGATTTGCTTCTGTGCATGAATTGTTATGCACTTTTCGTGAACATGCCAAAAAAGAAAGAAAGAAAGAAAGAAATACACACACATATATAAATATATATATATCCTTAGAAGACATAGCTGCAGCTCTATGTACATCTCATCAGGGGAACCATAGGGAAAGGCATCGTAATCAGGTACATTCATTTCGCCGACGTTTCAAGACTCATAGTCGCATTCTCAAGGCTATGATTAAAGATAAACACGCGGACATTAACACTACGCACTGCATAATTCATAAAAATTACGCAATATTTAAAAATTCAATGAACATCAACATCAGAATGTAGAACATTTATAAATTTATGAATCTCTTAAAACAGAAAACATTATGATATGGATGTAAAAAAATTAAAAATAAATGAATAACACGAAAACAGTGAGGCTATTCTGTACCTTATCCTCGCAAAGGACGGGCAGTGACTGAGAGAATTTTTAGAAAATATAAACAAGCACTCTAGGCGATGAACAACTGAACAGAGGAGGATTGCGCATTTAATAGATTCTAACAGGGGCTTAAGTTTTAGAACGGGCAGCAGATTAACAAACCCCGAACAGTCAAATATTAGAAACCACTTTAAATCATGTAAAACATATATTAATCATAAGGATTTTACTATTATAGGCCAAACGCAAAACGAAAACGACCTAACAACCTTGGAATCCATTATGATAAAAAAGATAGTTCCGTCCTCAAATGCGCAATCCTCCTCTGTTCAGTTGTTCATCGCCTAGAGTGCTTGTTTATATGTTTTCTAAAAATTCTCTCAGTCACTGCCCGTCCTTTGCGAGGATGAGGTCCAGAATAGCCTAACTGTTTTAGTGTTATTTATTTATTTTTAATTTTTTTACACCATTATCATAATTTTTGTATACTTTTTCTGTAATTGTAAAATAATATTAATGTAACTGTACTGTACATAATTTTAGCGCTCTGTATGTTTTTCTGTTTTAAGAGATTTATAAATTTTAAATGTTCTACATTCTGATCTTGATGTTCACTGAATTTTTAAATATTGCGTAATTTTATAAATTATGCAGTGCGTAGTTTAATGTTCGTGTGTTTATCTTTAATTATAGCCTTGAGAATGCGACTATGAGTCGTGAAACGTCGGCGAAATAAATGTACCTGAGCACGATGCCTTTCCCTATGGTTCCCCTGATGAGATTATATATATATATATATATATATATATATATATATATATATATATATATATATATATAATATACATATATATGTGTGTGTGTGTGTTCCTCAGTATTCGAGTGGCAAGAGATTGCGTATAAGAAAGGGAGAATGGCACATTGTATGGGGCATTTACCCGCATAGACAGGATTCACCGTTGATCCCGCCTTAGTGCGAATATGGCAGTGATCCTTGTTTCTTCTGTTCTTGCGTTTCGCCACTAAACGTTAAACATGAAAAACACACATATGCAAGTACGTCATCGTGGGTGTTTAAAAAAAAAACTCATCCCTACTCATCCCATATGAAATAAAAAGTTAATGTCTATACATCTTTGTTGTGGAAAAAGGAGAAAAATCTAAATAAATCTCATTAGGCCAGAGTAAGAAAAATTTGAAAGGTTGAATATAAACAAAAGATATAAATTAAAATCTGAAGCAGAAGAAGCATCCTTGCAGGTTGATAATGTACGAGGAAATTCGAAAGGGAGGAGAGGAACGTAGCCAACATAAATTTAGAAGGATGACGTTTTAAAGCAGGGGAAAAATTTGCTCGGCAAAGCACAACGGTTCCACGAAAAAAGGATTACCGTGTTATGTGGAAGTCCACATTTCCTAAATCGCTGCCGAAAAAAAGTCTTATCGTCTCTTCACTTCCTTACTTGATGCTCGTTTTCTGCGCTATTTTTATTCCTGGGCGTATGCTTTAACGGCTTTAATTAAGGATTCTCCTCAAGGCAGAAGGCAGGAAAATTGGGGGAGCAGGATTTTAAGTACTCACATATTTCGATAATGATTTCCATGATTTTTCTTTCATTTTCAATAGCTTCTGAATGACTCTGCTCTTTCCAGCACGAATTGATATGCTGGAACAATTTCCATATTTCGTACAGTTTGGAAGAACTGAAATTTCTTTGCTTAAGCATAAATAATGCTACTCGTTTTGAGATTTATTTATTGACCATTTTTGGTGGTCGTATACTTCAATGACTGTTTCCTGTATGGCATAGAATCTATTCACACATTAAACAAATCGCAGTTGGCATTTCATAGTTCAGCAGTAGAGAATTAAATCTCTCTCTCTCTCTCTCTCTCTCTCTCTCTCTCTCTCTCTCTCTCTCTCTCTCTCTCTCTCTCACCTCCATTTTGCCTAGGTGATTAAATCAAATCCCAAACTACAAAACTAGAGTTTACTTGGCAAACCTAGCATGATACTGGTTAAATGAAAAATAAGCAAAAACTGGATTATCGAACTCTCACTTCAAAAAGAATAAAAATTGGAAATCAAAGTCCCTTCCCAGCCACAGTCACTAATTATTTCATCTTAATGTCAGCAAGTCTGTTACATATGATTCTCAGTCATTTGATCTGGTCCAATTACATGACCAAAGTTTTTCCACATACGCCATGTTAAATGCTCGTTACAAAAGGGCATTTCTCCCTTACTAAACAAGTGTTCACAGTAACACTTTTTGGAAGTGGAAATACCCCAATATCTAATGGAATAAAAATGGTAACAAAATCACATTTCAAATACGTAGAGAATACAGATAAACAAAAGCATCTGAAGGATAACAAATCTTCAAACTGGTAAAATTGGTAAGACAATAAGTTTCAAAATTCAACACTTATCCCTCTCAACTGGGAATTCCCAAGTGTCGTAACGATCGACCAAGCGCTAACGGTCTCAACACCAGAATGACTCAGTAAGAGTTTAGCGATTTCGTAACCCACGAACTAACTCACAGATCGATTTCAGACGGAGCAAAAGATTCCGGAAAATTCCGTTCTCGGATACCTGGTCTGTATCTGGGCGCTTCTCTAAATATTGTTCAATCACATGTTGAGCTGATTTATGCTCCCAAGTCATTCGTTTTTAAGTAGACATAGACCCTGAATCTTTACCGGAACTGCTGAATTGAGCTTGCATAGCGCTGATTAAATGTTGTATAACCATTTAAGGCACCTACAAGATTGCTGAATACAGCAAGCTTTCATATATTACCAGCATAATCACATATCTCCGGAAGACATGCTCCAACTCGGTGACAATGCAATGTAAAAAAAAAACCATAATGATAATAATGATAACAATACCACTGTAATTATGTGCTAGTATGAAGAACACCTAGCATAGCCAATGAATTGGTTGCGTGGGTGTGAGACATACAGTGTCTGGACCGTAGATTTGTACACTTTCGTAACGACTTGTAAACTAGCCAGGATGGGGCTCTGCAATCGGTTCAGTCACTCGGTGACGCAAACAATACATATTCATCTGCCAAAGGAAAAAAATTACAAGTAAAACTAATTTGAAAAATATTAAAACCACGCTTTTATTTCTAAAGGCATAAAACCTGTAAGATAAAACTGTCTGTGATCCACAATGTTAATAAACATAAAAGCATGGGGCACCTATTTGCCTAATCTTGCATTCTTACCGTTGCTTTCCTTAAAAAATCTCTCGTATACAAGACATTTGTGCTTACTTATGCCTAAACGTAAAATCACAGGTCGCTTACCTTAACTTGCATACAAATATGTATTGTATTGAAAACGTGCTTTATTGATGCAATGTGTACATATATATATAGGTAAAGAAAAGCTTTATGGATGGAAAATCTTTTAACAGTTTCTAGCAATTTCTGATATTGACGTGTATAACCTAATCTTAGTGGTTCTAGAAGAAACTTACCAGTTAAGAACTAAACTGCATGCCAGTCTGATAAAAATCCCTTTACAGCCTCCATTGCTTTCACAGACCTCTTCAGGTCTTAACCAACTAACATCATCACTAGGTAGATATCGAAAATTAATCCAACATATTCGTTCTGTGAAATCTTGATTTCGGAAGTTTTTCAATTAAAATATGTCAGTACAGAATTACACGGAAGTTTTGTCAGTACGCCCCCCACGCTTATATGTTTAGGCGTAAGGAACCATTAAAATAAGTAGTTTTAAAGTTTGTTTTAGTTAATTTCACTAAAAAAGGCAACAGACATTAAAAATAAAAACAAGAGAGAGGAAGAAACTTTGTTGTCGAGAGTGCTTTTGATGGTTTACTAAATAAACGTTTCAATCATTGTAAAAGGATTCCTTCTGTTCCCTTTTGAGTATATCACCAGTGAGTGTCATTTTCTAATCCTTCAAGCTTTAGGAATATTGTTGAATTAGTTGTTTGTCAAAATGTTAGCATCGTGCAATATTGCAGGATGTCTATAATATTGACTAATAAATTTGATGACTTAACCGCTCAAACCTCTATTTTAAAATTTAGAGTCACGTAATTACGTGAAAATAAGCTGCTTAAACCTGAAGATAGTAAAGCGCTATAATAATTAAATACATAGTTGTTTCTTAACTTATTTTCACGAAGAGTTCATGAATTTTTTTACAATAATCCTTAGAAAAAAATTATTTCAAGAAATTTACCTCAAATAATGGAAAGTAAAAAAAAATATTAAAAACATATTCTGGAAATCTTTTAAACCTCCTTTAAGAATATTAATGAAAACAGAAAATAATCAGTTACTCTCAAAAATGCATTAAAAAAATTAGGCCAGTTTAAAGTGTACGCGAAATTAGATCGTTTTTTAAACTGTAACTCGTATATCAAAGTTATTTCCTCTTCATATGGCAATGGAATGATGTTGTCTACAGGTTCACTATACGATGGTAATTACAATTCCTAGACTGAATTAGAATTTAGTCGTAAGGAGTCTATAATTTTAATTTTGTTATTGTTCTGAATCGCCCAAAATAAAGGATGGCTTGAAGTCTGAAGCATTGAATTAAAGCACCGAAGGGCGAGAAGTAAGGGAAAATGTTGGCAATTCTGGTAATTGCCTATAATTGAAAATTTACGAAGATAATGGGAAACTGCATGAGAAAATCTTTTCCACAAAGACACCAACATCCATATCTCGGCCAAGGAGACTGTTCTTCTACCTACTGCATACGTCAGTCATTGCTTCAGTCAGGAGCAACCTTAGTTCAACCCTGTACACAAATTAGTCAGCTGAGATACGAAGAGTCTGTTCCATATTCGGCCTTAACTGTGTTTTGAAATATAATGCTTAAATTGTTACTTATTAAAACGGGCCCTTAAATATTCCATGCAATAACGACTCGTGTCCAAACACTACAGTAGTAGCACCATTAGTATTTTCCTGCCATGATACAATGACCTTCTTATATAGTACTTTATTTAGATACAACTTCAATTCACGAAAAATAAACTTGATATACTCTTATGCAAATGTTCTGGTTTTTATTCTCTTCCTGTAAGCTTAAGATTTATTATGCCCCATTAATAGCCTTCGTTGTGAATAGATATAAACTTTAATTCTTCGTGAATTAAAGTTCTATATAAATAAAGT
>NC_061100.1:54182810-54195310 GCF_015104395.2 Macrobrachium nipponense
TTTTTTATAAAATCTCGGGATTTTCCAGGAATTTCGTAAAATGTAAACTTTTCAGAAAATATGACCACTAATAAAAGAAATAAGTCTCCATGATAGCAAAAAGTTTGTCGTTTCTTAAACCATCTAAATAATTGGTCATAAGCAATGTAACTTCTAGTAATATGTTAAGCGCTACGAATGGAATATAATTTGCTAAGGAAATGGTTCATTGTTAATAGTATACTCTTTTTTCACTAAAGTTTATTATACTTTGGTTATTAAGGTCGATTCTATCCTTTGAGCTTTTGACATACACACACACGTACACACACACACCACACACACACACACACACGCGCACACACACACACACACACACACACACACACATATATATATATATATATATATATATATATATATATATATATATATATATATATATATATATATATATATATAACCAACTGAATCCCCACGAATGGCACGAACAGTGGTTATAAAACCGGAAATGAATATGATGAACGGGAATGAAACGTGAGTGCTACAAGTTTTTAGTCTACTGCATATTTCATAACTTGTTTCTCGAGTCAAATGAGTGAAAAGTAAAGAACAGAAAAAAAAAGTAATGAACAGGAATTTACGAGTTTACGACGTAAACGTTGCGAATCTGTGCAGCTGGTCTCCACGGTCAATACATTAATTATTCGTAAGCGTCATTAACTGAAAAAAGATCTTGTTTGCCGTGTTCGGTACTTACTACAATTTGCAAGCGAACAAAGACGTTTTACCAGAGAAATATTAAGTCTATTAATGATGACGCTTACGAATAATTAATGTATTGACCGTGGAGACCAGCTGCACAAATTCACAAAGTTTGCGTCTTAAACTCGTAAATTCCTGTTCACTACCTTTTTTTCATTTATTTTCTTTCCACTCATGTGACTCGAGAAACAAGTTATGAAATATGCAGTAGACTAAAAACTTGTAGCACTCACGTTTCATTCCCGTCCACCACATTCATTGCCGGTTTTATAACCACTGTTCGTGCCCTTCGTAGGGATTCAGTTGGTTACATAGATGGCCAACTATGTAAGCAAGGTTCTAACGGAATCGAAAACGTCAGCAAAATTCCGCGAACAAAATGTCGGTCTTAAGCCGAAAGTCATTTTGCCTATGTATCCCATTGGATATCTTTTTTCCATAATATTCTTATCATTAAATATCATGAAAATTAATGCAGATTGCTTTAAAACCTATTGTTAAGATTATGTCTTTTAATCCTTGTAAAACAGGTCTATTTTGAAAGGTTAACAATAAAGATATATATTATAATAATAAAATTGTATTTCCCGGGAGATCCCGGGATTGTTGTCCCAAAATCCTGGGATCCAAAATCGGGCTCAAACGGGGAACCTTGAGCACGATGCAAAAAGGTGTGAATAGAGTTTATATATATATATATATATATATATATATATATATATATATATATATATTATATTATATATATAATAGAAATTGGATCTCGGACCGGTAAAAGTTTTCTTCCTAATTATATAGATATTGACCCTATCGATATCTCTATTTAAAAAGTATGTCTAGGAATGCTAATTTTGAGTCATGTTCTTTTTCTATGGTAAAGGTGATATTATGACGATACGAGTTAGAAAATTCTAAGAAGGGCTCAGCTTCGTGGTCCGGTCTAAAAATAAAATAAAATAAAATAAAATAAAAGTGTCGTCTACAAACCTAGCATAAAATAGTGGACTATATATAAGCCAAAGGACACTCATCGAAGATACGCTCCTCCAGGAAGCACATAAAGATGGTAACGAACGAAGTTTCCGGAGGACAACCCATGTCCATACCCTCAACTTGCCTAAAAATTATGCCATTAAAAATAAAGGTATTGTCTAACACCGCCAGTTCCAAAAACGTCTTAAAAAGGGAGGGGTTAAAATTATGATATAATGAATCGGGTGTGGGAAAGTATTGGTTCAAAATTATATCAACTATTTCTTTGACTGGTATAATGGTGAATAACGATTCTATATCTAAGATTGTCATGAAAAGATCAGAATCTTGTGAAAGAATGCATTGGCTGAATTGTCCGGATCTTAGCTACGATATACTTGTTACTGGTTAAGGCTTTCTAATAAGGGAACGAGAAATTTTTGGGGATCTATAATTAGAAGGCCAGGATAGGGCGAAGGGGCACGTAGGGTTTATGAATTTTAGGTAAATAGTATAAAGTTCTAAAAGAGGAGCCCGTGACAAAGAGATCCTGTTGTGCTATTGCTATATTTTCATTTTTGAGGGTGCTACCGCATTTGATGCCGTCTGGTGTAGTCTATGAATATTATTGTACGGAATATAGTTTCCGCAAATATATCGGATACACAAGACGACTTCTCAGGGTGAGAGTCGACTCCCGCCCGCATGAGGTTAGTTACAAAACAGGATGCCGCTTAGCTAATGCAGAATCTTCTAACATACGTCATCATATTACCAAATGCAAAACAGAGATCAGATATATAGGGTATACAAGCAATTCGCAAGAACTACTCATTCTCAAAACATTTAATATTAAACAACTGTTCCTTCATTGAATTGTCGAACGACCGTTTTACCTTTTTATTTATCTTAACTTTCTGCCTGCCTGGAAAAAATCTTTCTATATATTAAACTCATGGTTTGTTCTTAGCCTTTGAGCAACAGGTCAGGGTCCAATGTTTTTAAGTTTGTCTGTATTCAAGTATGTTGTGTGTTGTAACTTTTGTTTCTGATTGCATCTGTGTTTTAAATCGTCCTTCCTCATCAATCTTAAATCTTTTACGTTCTGTCATTGTGAGTTTTAGTTCACTTTGTGTTTAAATTTTTTTTTTTTTTTTTTTTTTTTTTACAATTTTATTCCTTTTATTTATGATTCAGTATTGATACATTGTACTTCATCATGGTGGGTATCATTGTATCATTGAAGATGTGATTGAGTATTATAAAAGGGAATAAATGTCTTAAATGCAATTTCATCATTGTGTGTATCATTGAAGATGTGATTGAGAATCATAAAAGGAAATAAATCTCTTAAATACAATTTCTGGTGCTTTTTATTTATTTATTTTTTAAGATTATACAAATTCTTGTACCATGGTTTCGTTATATAGTTGCATTTTACCTGTCATACCTGAAAAACTGAAGGAAAATCCCATCTATTAGATTAATGCTTAAAATGGAAAGGTGGTTGCTCAACCTTTGTAGACGTTGTTATTAAATGTGAACATCTTCAGTGAGAATTGAGAGAAACAGCAAATAATTGTCCTTATTATTTATCTATACTCCTTATCGATAAAAAAATCTCTGTATTACCTTCAATGTTTCTGCAAGCATTTCGTATTGTCAGTTCAGAGTATCTGGTGAAAGAATTACAGAACATCGCGAAATTAAGTAGGAACTTGTGTTTTACAGATCAAATTTTGGATACCTGCTACCATAAATCTGTTAAATAACAGGAAGACATTATTACCTAATGACGCCCTGTGTCTCCATCATTTCATTGCTCATAATTATCTCAAAATGCTCGTGAACTCATATTTTGCTTAGATTTTAATCCTATTGCCAATTCCAGAGATATAGTTCTCACTCACACACACACCGCGCGCACACACCACACACACACACATAAATAAATAAATAAATAAGTATATATATATATATATATATATATATATATATATATATATATATATATATATATATATATTATATATATCTATATATATATATATATATATATATATATATATATTATATATATATATATATATATTATATATATATATATATATATATATATATATATATATATATATCTATATATATATATATATATATATATATATATATATATCTATATATATATATATATATATATAGATATATATATATATATATATATATATATATATATATATATATATATATATAGATATATATTATATATATATATATATAGATATATATATATAGATCATATATATTATATATATATATATATATATATATATATATATATATGAT
Source organism: Macrobrachium nipponense (assembly GCF_015104395.2). NCBI lineage: Eukaryota > Metazoa > Arthropoda > Malacostraca > Decapoda > Palaemonidae > Macrobrachium > Macrobrachium nipponense. The sequence goes on from NC_061100.1 coordinate 54,186,870, forward strand.
ATGTATATATATATATATATATACATATATATATATATATATATATATATATATATATATATATATATATATATATACGTTTAGGAAAAGCGAACAACGCTGTTTATTTGCTGTTTGACTATCACAATCGTTTGGTTATTATCGTTAAAATCAGCTCGTTGTATTTTTCAAATTCTGTGGGTTTAGGAATAGATAACAACGCTGTTTATTTGTTGTTTGACTATTATAATTGTTGGTTATTATCATTAAAACCAGTCGTTACATTCAACAAAGCCTTCTAAAAGGAAAATTAGTTTTGATTTATTTCGGTTCAGAGAACCCACGAAATGGAGAAAATAGCTCCGTCCAAAGGAAAACAAAATATATTATATATATATATATATATATATATATATATATATATATATATATATATATATATATATATATATATATTGTGTGTGTCTGTGTGAGTGCTAAACTCTATGAGAGGATAGCAATATTCGCTGGACCCCTGAATGGTCGATTTATCATCACTGACACTCAGAGACCGAAATAGAAAAGTCGTCAAAATGCCATGCCCGACTTTTACACAGTACAAGTAAAATAAATGCTTTGGATCTACATCGGGTTGAGGGCTACGTAAAACCTTGTGATCTCGACAGCCGAAACATCTATGTTTTTGTCTGCATTGGTGTCACAAACAAGGGAAAATTCCAAGCATTCTTTGTTTCAAGCTTAATATATATCGGGAGTATATCATTTCAATCAACGTTTGCAAATTTTATGGCACTGAATAATATGCTGAGAGAGAGAGAGAGAGAGAGAGAGAGAGAGAGAGAGAGAGAGAGAGAGAGAGAACTGATAAACTTCGTATTACTTAATTTTTTCACAAGAGGATAAAGAAGAAGAAAGAACTTCTTTTGTACTAATTCCTATTTTAAGGAACCCATGAGTCCTTTAGAGCTGTATAGTCAAAGCGTTGGGAAGTTAATATTGTATTACAATTGAATCTAAACTTCAATGATTTTATTATCATACGATTTTGACTACACGATTGAACCTCGCCATAGGAGTTCAAACGGAGATAAGAGTTACCATCACAGAAACATTTAATGTATGAGTCAATAAGTTGCAGAAGATTATATGACTAACATTTAGATAATTTCTTTTTTATTCTATTTTTCGAGTCACAAAAAAAATTTTATGTACTTTCAGAATGTGAGTTCACCATAAATTAAAGATGAGTGTATATCTCCTCAGTGGAATGAATATAAGCAGAGCGTGCAATACAGCAAGGTTTGAAATTTGATGGCCTCTTAATTTTAGGATTATGTCTGTGTAAATTGGAATAGGTGCGACTGAAAATGAAAAGAAAAGTAACCTTTAATGAAACTTTAAAGTTTTATACTATTATTCCATTGAGTTGTAACACGGGAATTGCTCCGTTGCCGCAATACCATTATAGGACATTTCATATGAGGCCCTTAGTCTTGCGCGGTGTTCAGGCCGATGAAGTTGACAACAATGTTGATGATATTTCACGTAACTGCAATGTGATAAAATCTCAGGCAATACAAAAGGGTTATCTAATCGTAAAAGTATGACCCATCTATCAGTCTGATTTTTAAAACTTTCATTATCTTAATCTTTCAGACGGAATTGTCATTTGTACTCTATCCATTCTTTAGAATTCAATTTCCTAATGACATTATTTGCCTCACATGGTTTCAAAGCCATACACTTTAATTTACATTGCAGTAGCAAAATGAGTAAATACATAGAAACCCTGGTTATCGACATCTACCTATTTACATTGAATATACATAAATATGGAAATATACACAAACATACGAAACACTCCAAGGTGATACGGAATCAACTAATTTTGTGCGTATACAATCATGCCCATCAAAACACTTTTATTATTCAGAGGCATTCAAAGTATATCATATGGAAATGTTGAAATATGATATAAAACACTAAAAGAAAGATAGTAACTTTTTAAACGTTAGTTTCAAAATAAAATTATTCGGAGAGCTTTCTGATTTCGAATATTCAAAACTGCTCGGCCTCACTTCTTAACAGAAATAGTAATTAGGGTCAGAATGAAGGCTTTAATTTATTATTATTTTTTTTAGCAGGCCACAAACAGTTTAAGAGATTGAACACAATTACATTTTCGGAATATATTTCGTTTGCAATATCCGTCTTCAATATACTTCGGAATTATAAACCCTAGATACCTAACGAACTTTAAATACTGAATGGGTTGTTTACCGGCTAAGGGAGCTACTTCGTTTCGTACTTGAACGTTTTTCTTTGTGTGTGTGGTGGGGGCCCGGGGGGGGGGGGGGGGGGGGGGGGTGGGGGGGGGGGGGGGGGAGGACCAGGAGTGCTGTTGGTAACGGATGCACTTGGTTTAAAAAACAGATCATCATAATTACAGTAATATAATTATTATTATAATATCATTATCATACTGTGATCACGGGGTGTAAGCGAAAGTGTAGGTGTGGATGCAAATGATTTATTAATGTTGTTTTTGATTAAGCTGGCTTTATGCCAACACGGCGCAACGGGCTCTTACTCGCAGAGCAGCTTGTAGATTTCTGTATCCAAAATTCGCTTAACTCATAAACCCTTGCTGGCCGCAGAGTAGTCCCAACCTCTGTGTTCTTCACAGTTTCAAAAATGCAATTATGCAGATGTAGAACATATGAGTATCGAATAGGTATACAGAGTTGATTGAATGACGTTTTGATAAATAGATTGGTACAATATCAATAACATGAAGATGACGTCGTTGGAAATATTCGCCGAATATTTCCAACGAAAATCTCGTCTTGAGATTTTGTATTTTCCGGACCTCATGTTGTTCGTATGGTGCTTTCTTCCAGGTTGGAGTTTATTCATCTGTGGAAAAGCCACGTGGTTGAACACGTATGCTTATAATTATACAATACATTATATCACTAGCAAATGTGATTCAAAGCATATAATTACACCGGATATTAGAAACTGTGTTTAAAAGCGAATCAATAAACATAGACAATAAAACCAGATAAAAAAAACCTTCCAACCTTACACCATTACAAACTTGAAAAAATTACCGACGAATAAAGAGAGAGAGAGAGAGAGAGAGAGAGATGTCATGGTACTAAAATGTTTTTGCCAGTCGTGAGTTTTTTCCCTGCATGAGTTTGAAAAGCGAAATTTTCCCGCTCTCCCAAAACGGCCCTGTCCTCTTGGAAGGGAGAGACACTTTAGGTATCTCCGAGATTATTTTGCTTTCCTTCGCATATTTACAGAAAGGGTATTCAAATTCATGCAGATAAGCAAAAGGGAGGTTTTATCTGTTATCGGTTGTTATTTATCTTTTCAATCATATTCTATAGGTAGAATCTTCGTTTTATATATCCCAATATCATATCAAAATAGACGATTTAAGTTTTCATAAACTTTCATGAAATCATTAACTTGTCGAACAAATTTGTTTTAATAATTTTGTTAAATACGACTTTTTGTTTTCCTTTGTCCATGCAGTGAAAATAAAGTACTCGCTTAATAATAATAATAATAATAGAAGTAGCAGCAGCAGTAGTAGTAGTAGTAGTAGTAGTAGTAGTAGTAGTAGTAGAAGCAGTAGCAGCAATAGTAGTAGTAATGCAATTGAAGTCTTTCTAGGATATAAATCATTTAAGGCGACAGCGGAAGATGCGGCCTCTAATTTTATATTTCTTCTACACACACACACACGCACACACACACACACACACGCATATATATATAATATATATATATATATATATATATATATATATATATATATATATATATAGATATATATATATATATATATATATATATATATACATATATATATATATATATATATACTATACATATATATATATATATATATATATATATACTATATATATATATATATATATATATATATGCATAAATATATATATATATATATATATAATATATATATATCATATATATAATATATTCATATATATATATATATATATAATTTTCTTTTTTCTATATCTATCTTATTTATATTTATATATTTATATATTAATATATTAAATTTTATTTTTTTCAAATTTCCCAAAGTCATGCGGAAAGAAAACGGTGGTAAGCAGACCAATGATATACATAGTATTCAAAACTATGTGTTTGGCCTTGTTGCATGCGTCAAATAATTTTCATGAATTCTTAATAACAAAGGCTCACAATTATATTAAACGAATAATTTTCAATGCTTGAAGACGATGCAAAGAATCATTTATAATCGAAAAGAACGGTGTAGTGACACAGGGCGTGAGAATTCCAGAACTCTTACTTTTTAATGTTTATTACTTAAAGCGTACTACTCCTGAACTAATACCAGGTTATACAAAAGTACAAGAATCAAATAGAATCAAATTCATCCCCTTCAAGGTATATGCTACTGTAAAAAAAATATCATAACCATGGAATGATGGTAGATGTAGAAAGGAAATAGACTGCGCAGATATATATCTTCTTCTTCTTCTTCCCAGCTTTTTCCCATTTTTATATGGGGTCGCCGTTTCGGATGAGCCGTTTCCATCTATTTCTATCTTGCACTTCTGCCTCATCAATTCCCTTCTCATGTAAATCTCCTCCACACAGTCCTTCCATCTCTTTCTTGGTCTCCCTCTCTTTCTTCTTCCTTGCACCTCCACTCCCATAGATATGTCTCCCAGCGTGGTCCTCATCTCTTCCTCAACAGGTGTCCATACCATCTCAGCCTCCCCTCCTGCACTTTCTTTGATACTTCCACCCACCTTAGTTGACCCCCTTATGTAGTCATTTCTGATCCTATCCACTCTTGTTACCCCCGACATCCACCTAAGCATTCTCATTTCTGCCACATCCATCTTCTTCTGCTCTGCTTTTCTCATGCTTGCTGTTTCCGTACCATACAGCATTGCTGTTCTTACCACCGTCTTGTGAAATTTTCCTTTTAACCTAAGCGGCACTCTTTTGTCACAAAGAACTCCCGAGGCCGCTCTCCAGTTGTTCCAGCCTGCCTGTACCCGATGTTTTACTTCTTCTTCCATACTTCCTCCAGCGTTAACAAAAGATCCCAAATACTTAAACTTATCAACTCTCCTTATTTGCTCTCCACCAAGCTGAATACTTTCTCTATCATCCCCCTCAGTGGGTGGTACATATATTCTGTCTTGGATCTACTTATTCTCATTCCTCTGTCCTCCAGTACTTGTCTCCATCTTTTCCAATTTCACTTCCAGATCTTCCCTGCTCTCTGCACACAGAACAATATCATCCGCATACAATATGTTCCATGGTACTGTCTCCCTTACTTCCTCTATTATAACATCCATCACTATGTTAAAGATAAATGGGCTCAGAGCCGACCCCTGGTGTATCCTACTCTCACCTCAAAACCTTCTGTCTCCCCAACACTGCTCCTCACTCTGGTAAATACATTCCGGTACATCTCTTGTATCAATCGCACATACTTCTCTGGCACCATCTTCTCCCTCAGGCTCCTCCATACCCCTTGTCTCGGGACTCTGTCATAAGCCTTTTCAAGGTCAATGAATACCATATGTAGGTCCCTTTGTCTTTCCCCGAATTTCTCCATTATTTGCCTCAGACAAAATATACCATCTGTTGTTCCCCTTCCCTTCATAAATCCCATCTGCTCTTTACCTATTTGTACTTCTTCTCTCAGTCTAGCATCTATCATCCTTTCCAGTATCTTCAAAGTGTGGGACATCAATTTAATGCCCCTATAATTACCACACTCTTGGACATCGCCTTTCCCTTTAAAAATTGGGATCAATATACTCCCACGCCACTCATTTGGTATCTTTTCCTGTTCAAGGATCTTTATCATAAGATCGTACAGTATATCCACTCCTTCATCTCCTAATGCTTTCCATGCCTCCACCGGGATCATGTCTGGTCCGGTTGCCTTCCCATTCTTCATCTTCTTCAGTGCATTTAGTACTCTTGCCTAGAAAACCTCATTACCATGCCAATGTTCACTTGCCCATCCTCTCTTATAGTCTATTATTTTCTTCATTTAACAACTGTTCGAAATATTCTTTCCATCTCTTCACAATGTCTTCCTCCTTTCTAAGCACTACACCCTCTTGATTCTTTATTTGTTTGATGTGTGTTATATCTTTGGTGCTCTTATTTCTAGCCTTTGATAGCTTCATCATCTTCTTTAATCCTTCCTTTGTCCCCAGCTCATTATACACATCATCATACGACTTTGCTTTAGCTTGGGCTACCACCTTTTTCACCACCTTGTTTTTCTCTCTGTACCTATTTCTGTCTTCCACTGACTGTGACTCTTTCCCATCTTTTCTTTGCCTCCTTCTTATCTTTTACTACTTTCTTCAATGTCTTTCATCCCCACACCAACATCCTTTTCTTCCCATATGATACCAGATGTCTCTCCTAGCAGCTCCTTTCCATGCCTTCTTATTACTGCTGCATTCGTGCCCACCATTCTTGAACATCTTCCAATCCCTATATCAATATCCTCCAAAACCCTCCTCTTAAACTCTCTCTTCTTATCCCCTTCCTTCTGTAATTCGTACCATTTAATTTTCCTTATCCCTTTAGCTTTGGTTTTTCTTTCCTTTTCAACTTCAAGTCCATACATAGCAGCCTGTGTTGGGGGGCTACATGGTCGCCTGGAATAACTTTGCAGTTCTTGACCTCCACCAGATTTATCCTTTTATACAAGAAATAGTCTATCTGGGAGAATCTTCCCCCACTCCTATATGTTATTAGGTGTTCCCTTTTCTTCTCAAAAAATGTGTTTACTATTGCCATGTCGAATGACACAGCAAAGTCCACTACACTCTCTCCTTCTGGGTTTCTCTCCCCAATTCCATGGCCCCCATGACACCGCCCAATCGCCTCATTTTCACTTCCGACATGGCCATTCAAATCTGCCCCAACTATCACCCTCTCATGCTCTCCAGTTCTTGCATTATTCCATCCATGTCTCTCCAGAAATTTCCCTTCTCTCTTCTGTGCAACCAACTTGTGGTGCATATGCGCTTATAATATTCAGAATCTCTCCTCCATAACATATCTTCAATCTGATGATACGGTCATTCTTTCTATGCACTTCTATTACCGAGTTCTTTAGTTCACTAGACAGTACTATGCCAACTCCATTTCTACCTTGTTTTTTTTTTATTTGCTCCACTATAATATAGCTTATATCCATCTCCCAACTCTTTAGCTTTATTTCCTTTCCACCGCGTTTCTTGCACACACACAACATCTACTTTCTTTTCTCTCATCAAGTCAGCCAATTCTCTACCTCTCCCAGTCATGGACCCAACATTTAGCTGACATACTCTGAACCCAATGTGAGCTCGCTTCTTTAGCTGCACCCGCTCCTGATGCAGTAGCCCTCGCCTTACCACAGAGTTAGGGCGATGTCTCTGTGCGTCGTTTACGGAGTACGCCCTAGCATTACCTCTTTCCATATTTCAGCTCATTCCATTTTTGGTTTTGGCACAGATTTTTACAGCCGGATGCCCTTCCTGACACCAACCCTCCCTATTTATCCGGGCTTGGGACCGGAACCCATAAGGACTTGGTTGCCCCCCCAGGTGGCATAGGTTACTGCGCATATATAAATATATATATATATATATATATATATAGATATTATATATATATATATATATATATGTATGTATGTGTGGTGTATATATATATATATATATATATATAATATATATATATATATAATATATATATATATATATATATATATATATATAATATATATATATATATATATATATATATATATAATAATATATATATATATATTAATATATATATATATATATATATATATATATTTCATAATATATACATACATATATATATATATATATATATATATATATATATATATATATATATATATATATATATATATATATATTATATATTGTCTGTGACGTGTGTGTGTGTGCTTCAGGCAGTTTCTCTCTTTCTCAATTTTTGGTGTAGGCGATTGCCTTTATAAAGACTTTTTCATATTCTCTTTCTTATGTATTCAATAATTTTTCAAAATTCTGTATAAGTACATAGGGTTGTGGTGCGTTTTCCATTTATTGCTACGGTCCGTCCCAGCTTACTTCAGACTTTTTTCAAGCAACAATTATAATATATAGAAGCTTCCTCCGTTCTATTTATACCGACAGGAGAGGATTAAGGGGGGTCCAATAATCTTATGTTTATAATGTTTGGACTACATTCCTCTTCGGGGCAACTGAATTCATACACCACATTGGTTGTCATTTCCAACTTGGTAGGCGAGTGCTATTTTTCATTACGAGTGATGCAAGCAGGTTGGGTTCGCATACACCAGTACGTTTGTGTCGGTATAGGGTACTCGTCCCTTGACA
>NC_061100.1:54200310-54220310 GCF_015104395.2 Macrobrachium nipponense
TATTTTAATAACAATCTCTGAATTTTGTCACGTTTTCCTCCCTTCGAGGCACATCTTTTTTTAATTATAAGTTGGCTTTTCCAAACTATTCTTGTTGTTTCTGGTGAAAAATGAATTCACCTTCTCTCCTCGATCAGCATTTTGGGGGATCAAATTCTTACAAACTTTCTTTGAGGGATCATTATAAGATGAAAGTTGATGGCTTACTTAATACTACATCCGACGATGTATTCCATCGTCTTGAATAATTTCCTTCGTATGCCTCTCTACATATTGAGTTTACTTCATTATTTATAATAATGATTTTTATATATTTGATGATTAATGATTTCACTTTCACGAAAGCACTGAAATTCATAAAACTAATGCACAAGTATTCTCCCGTCTATGGTAATTTTATTGTATATTTAACAAATATAGTAGATTGTTTCTAATATTTAGATTTTTTAACCTTTTTAGGATATTTGTTTATTATTATTATTATTATTATTATTATTATTATTATTATTATTATTATTATTATTATTATTATTATTATTATTATTATGTGGTGAAAAAAAGACCTTCATTAATACAAGTTTAAATGAAAATAATAGCTTTTACAGCCGCGCTTACTTTGAATAGAAGTTTCTTTATTCTTCTTAATACTGACTTGTCTTCTGTACTCAAGTTGGTTATTACAACCCAACTGGGGGATACAAGTCTAAAAACATGGTATTTGTCAAATTGAATATGTTTTGCAAATGCAATATAAATTGAATCTGTAGCCTAATCGACAGAAATACTAAATGACTCATTCTGGGTTTCTCTTGCTAAGGGGCGTCTGCTCATCGCCCCCCGCCCACCACCCCCACTCTCTCTCTCATTCACTTTCTTGCAACGTTTCATCCTTAAACCCAGGACATCGTCGGGTAGGATGTTGTGGGACTGAAATTCTTGGAGGAATGGATGGGTGGGGTGGGGGGGGGGGGGGGGGGAATAATAGGGTAGGATGGGGGTTCGTTTGCAATTCTGTATATATAGTCTGTTGCACTGGATGGGGACTTTAGCGATGAATTCTGACTGGCTAACTGGCTCACCTACATTGACACCGTCAAGGAACGAGTCTTTGCCCAGATCCAGCACTCGTAGAAATATGCCCACTATATTGACGACATCTTCGTTCAAGCGGACACCGACGATAAGGATGAAGCTTTTTGTCGCATGTCCCAGCTGTGCAGCATGCTGAATTATACAATAGAATTCAGCACTGATGACAGGCTCCCTTTCTTGATGTACTCCTCTTGAAGACAGAAGACGAGAAGACGATCTCAGTACTTCTGTCTTCATGAAGAAAACTAATTTAGGAATGTGTCTTAATGGCGAAAGCGAGTGCCCTGCGAGATTCAAGAGCACCACACTCATATGCTACGTATAACGGGACCTGTCCCACTGCTCCACCTGCAGGACATGCATCAAGAATTAGACAGACTTTCCCAAGTACTCGTAAACAACAAATACTCCAATTAGCTCATTAACCATGAGATCAAGAAAGCTCTTGAAAAATGGTATAAAAAGGGAGACGTACCTGAGGAAGAAAACGACATCATCACTTTTTACTACAAGGTCTCTATGCATTCGAAGAACCGGGAGGAGGAGAGCGCCATTAAGATGTGATGAAAAAGGTCACTCCCACCGAGGATAGAAAAAGCATGGAGCTTGTTGTATATTACAAGAATAAAAGAACTTGGGGCTTCATAATGCGGAACAACCCCTCAACCCTGGCAGGTGACCCCCTGAAGCGTCTCAGTGTAGTATACCAATATTAATTACCTATCCACGGATGTCCCGGAGCATATATTCGCATGATTACTATGCGGCTCGCAAAGAGGATTTCATGTCATGTACAAGAGGGCGCTATCAAGAACCATGCCCTCACTTGTCACAGTTACACTCCATCCCATGACAGCATTATCAACGACACCACCAGGCATAATGTCACGCAACAGCAACTACCCGATGACAATTCGGCAGTAGTGACGTCATGCAACCGCCTCCTCCAACCAACCAGAATCCTGCATATAGAGGCGCCCTTCCCTTACAACGGTCTGAGCGACTTCTGCAGCGTCTGTATAGGACCCACCTATGATCTTGAGGCATTCGTCAACACGGGATCAGCAGCTGAGCCAGTTTGCTGATCAAAATTCATTGCTAACGACCCCATGCTGGGCAACAGAATATTTAGTCCAACAACACCTCCCCTACAATATCCTTCTGGGTTTAAAGACGAAATGTTACAAAAAGAAGATAGTAGAAGGAGAAAGAGGGAGAAAGAGAGAGGAGCAGACACATCTAAGCAAAAGGAATCCAGAATGAGTCATTAAGACCAAATTTGTACTGTATTTTGTATAACATATTCAGCTTAACATATACCACGTTTTTAACACGAATCCTCCATTTGGTGTTTTAATAGCCAACTGGAGTACAGATAAAAAGGCAGTAATAAGAATATGGAGGAAATTTCAATACAAAATAAATGCAGCTGAAATAGCCACTATTTTCAATAAAAACCTTTATTATTTTTTTTTTTTTTTTGGCTCTATGACAGTCCTCTAATTCGACTGGGTGGTATTTATAGTGTGGGGCTCCGGGTTGCATCCTGCGTCCTTAGGAGTCCATCACTTTTCTTACTATGTGCGCCGTTTCTAGGATCACACTCTTCTGCATGAGTCCTGGAGCTACTTCAACCTCTAGTTTTTCCAGATTCCTTTTCAGGGACCTTGGGATCGTGCCTAGTGCTCCTGATTATGGGTACAATTTCCACTGGCATATCCCATATCCTTCTTATTTCTATTTTCAGGTCTTCATACTTATCCATTTTTTCCTTTTTCTTTCTCTTCAACTCTGGTGTCCCATGGTATTGCGACATCAATGAGTGATACGTTCTTCTTGATTTTGTCAATCAACGTCACGTCTGGTCTATATGCAACGTATCACCCTATCTGTTCTGATACCATAGTCCAGAGGATCTTTGCCTGATCGTTTTCTATCACTCCTTCAGGTTGGTGTTCGTACCACTTATTACTGCAAGGTAGCTGGTGTTTCTTGCACAGGCTCCAGTGGAGGGCTTATTATTATTATTATTATTATTATTATTATTATTATTATTACTATTATTATTATTATTATTATTTTTTTTTTTTTTTTTTTTTTTTTTTTTTTTTTGCTCTATCACAGTCCTCCAATTCGACTGGGTGGTATTTATAGTGTGGGGTTCCGGGTTGCATCCTGCCTCCTTAGGAGTCCATCACTCTTCTTACTATGTGTGCCGTTTCTAGGATCACACTCTTCTGCATGAGTCCTGGAGCTACTTCAGCCTCTAGTTTTTTCTAGATTCCTTTTCAGGGATCTTGGGATCGTGCCTAGTGCTCCTATGATTATGGGTACGATTTCCACTGGCATATCCCATATCCTTCTTATTTCTATTTTCAGATCTTGATACTTATCCATTTTTTTTTCCCTCTCCCTCTCTTTCTCTTCAACTCTGGTGTCCCATGGTATTGGCGACATCTAATGAGTGATACTTTCTTCTTGACTTTGTCAATCAACGTCACGTCTGGTCTGTTTGCACGTATCACCCTATCCGTTCTGATACATAGTCCCAGAGGATCTTTGCCTGATCGTTTTCTATCACTCCCTCAGGTTGGTGCTCGTACCACTTATTACTGCAAGGTAGCTGATGTTTCTTGCACAGGCTCCAGTGGAGGGCTTTTGCCACTGAATCATACCTCTTTTTGTACTGGTTCTGTGCAAGTGCCGGGTATTCACTTGCTATGTGGTTTATGGTTTCATTTTTCGTATTGCACTTCCTACATATGGGAGAGATGTTATTTCCGTCTATCGTACTTTGAACATATCTGGTTCTTAGGGCCTGATCTTGTCCCGCTGTTATCATTCCTTCAGTTTCCTTCTTTAGCTCTCCCTCTGTAAGCCATTGCCAATTGTCATCGCTGGCTAGTTCTTTAGTCTATTATTATTATTATTATTATTATTATTATTATTATTATTATTATTATTTTATTATTGTTAAAGTAATGGGTACTTGAGCAGTTACTACACTTTTAGAGATTCTTCTCTATTTTTCGAATAGCGGCTTTTTCCCCACTACCTAAACAGGCTAGTAGAGCACCTAAAGAGGTCATTTTCAAATGCAGTGTCAAGAATCGGTGTATATATTCATATTTACATTTATACACAGATACACTATGATATCATAGTCATCAAAGTCCTTCAAGGTCTCTCTCTCTCTCTCTCTATCTCTCTCTGTCTCTCTCTCTCTCTCTCTCTCTTTCTTGTATTGAGCTTTTGTCTGGAGCTACCAGACGTCCTCTAGGCTAGGAAGTTTAGGGTGGATTGCTTCTGGTATGGTGTCCTTCCTCACTGTATTTGGGGTATACAACAGTGGGTCTGCCCCATGCCGATCTCCTATTGGCTGGTGGCGGTAAGTCTCTTTATCATTGGTTGCTTGAGTCAGGTCTCAAGCCACTTATCCCATGTTGATGGCTGCTTAGTTGCAGCCTCCTAGACCTCCTGAGCTGTGTGGTGATGTTGCTGGGCATTGCGTCATGCTGTGTGACGTCACAGCTAATTTGATTTTCATTGACTGCAGGAATATCTCATTCGGGGACGTTGTCTTCCGTAAAGTTGTCGCGATCTGTGAAGTCATTGTAGTTTGCAAGTATTCTCATACTCATAGGGGAGGAAAAATTCTTCCTGCGTTGTATTCAGGGTTATTCTTATTTGTTGGATGAGAAGGACCTCCAGCAGGCACAACCAACGGGTATCGGGGGCCTGCTCGATGATCTTCATGTTCTGGATGGTCACATGCCAGGAGATAGCCTCTTGATGTTTGGTGCGGGCGTGGTTCTTGATAGCCCCCTCCTGGGCATGGCAGGATTCTCTTAGACAGGCGCATGCTGGTCATACCAACATAAGCGTGTGCTGCAGCCGTGACTGCGCACTCATGAAGGCTTTGTAATACAGCTTGGATATTATCCTGGGGCAGGGCTACGGGCTCTCATCACCGTACCATTTCTCCAGGGAATGGACTTCTCTGCTGATTAATTTATTGGAATACCCGTTATTCATGAGTACATGGGAGGCGCAGTTGAGTTCCTGATGAGCATCCTGCTAGGTAGAGAAGTGGGAGAGGGCTCTCCTGACGAAAACCCTGATGGTCGTACATTTGAATCTGGCGGGAATGTCTTCTTTGTGTAGACAGAAGTAAGGAGACTGTTTTCCGTCTTACTCACAAGGACGTCGAGAAAGGGGAACCGATCATTGGCGCTGTATTCAACTGTATAATTCAGCAAGCTGCACCTCTGAATTGCCTGATGGAGGGATTCAACCTCATCCTTGGCATCGACTTGAGCATAGATGTCATCAATATAACAGCCGTATCAGCGGGGTTACTGCATCCTGGCAAAGGCTTGTTCCTCCACGACGCCCATATAAAAGTTGGCGAAGAGGATCACCTGTGGAGAGTCCATCACTATGCCATCCTTCTGGTGGAACATCTGGCCACGGTGGGTGGAGAAAGGGGCCTTCTTGATGCAGATCTCCAGCAGCATACGGAGCAATGCTTTGGGCATGTTGAGGCTCTCTTATGACTGACTTCTGTAGACACGCTCAAGGATGATATCAATAGTGTCATCGACAAGCATATTCATAAACAGGAAATCCACATCCAGCTAGGCGATAATCCCGGTGCCCAGGGGCGTCCTTGATGGCTTCTAGAAATTCTACTGACGACTGCAGGCTGTACCGAGTCAGGACATAGGGGGTCAAAATTTGATTAAGGTGTTTAGCCAAGGCGTGCATAGGGGCAGGCATTTGGCTGATGATCGGCTGGAGGGGGTTTCCTTGTTTGTGGGTTTTTACATTGCAGCTACACAACCATCAACACTGTGGAAGTGGTTTGAGACCTGACTCAAGTGACCAATGACAAACAGGCTTACAGCCACCAACCAATAGGAGGTTGGCTTGGGGCAGACCCCCTGTTGACAATTTCAAACATAAGGATGAAGGACATCACACCAGAAGCAGTCCAACCTCACCTTTCTAGCCTAGACGATGTCTGGCAGCCGCAGAAGAAAGCTCGCTACAAGAGAGAGAGAGAGAGAGAGAGAGAGAGAGAGAGAGAGAGAGAGAGAGAGAGAGAGAGAGAGAGAATGACTTTGATGACTATCATAATCTATCTGTAAAAATTTAAATATAAATATATACACCGATCTTGACCCTACATTTGATATTGACCTCCATAGCCTGTTTAAGCAGAACGGAAAAGCCGCTATTAGAAAAATAGAGAAGAATCTCTACAAGAGCAACCCTGCTGAAGTAACCATTATTTTCAATAAAGTATGCTTGAGAGAGGTTCTGCTTCTTAAGTACACTATTATTATTATTATTATTATTATTATTATTATTATTATCTATTATTATGTATTATTATTATTTATTGTTATTATTTATTGATTATTGATTATTATTATTTTATTATTTATGTTAATTATTATTATTATTATTATTAGTATATTATTATTATTTTATTTTTCAGGGAATGATGTTAAATGCCTATTCATCATATAGATCAAGCCCACAGGCGCCATTGACTTGAAATTCAAGTTTCTAAGGAATATGGATCTCATCAGAAAGAAGAAAATCAACATAATATGAAATACTGAAAGAAAATGTCACTTATAAAAAAATAAATTCACTAGTTCATAAATACATGGATAAAAATTTAAGTATACTATTTAACTGCAAGGAGAATTGTTTTAAGGTAGTAATGCTTTGTAGATTCACTTGAACTTATGACATTCAAATTGCACGACATCCTCTGGGAGTAAAGAACCTCTGGAACTGAAAAGTACAATAGTGAGGTACATTTACTACATACTGGTGCTACAGTTCAGCAAATCTGGTTGCTCTCCGCAGGGGAAGAGGATCAGGGATCAATTGTGAATGTGAAAGATCTGTTACAATACACCTTATCAAAAATTGACTAACAAGAGTCCATCTAGCGATGGTCCAATTCATAACTGCTAATATTAAGAAACAGACACCTACCACCACGAACCACTCTATCTAGAAGAGATAAATATCTGGCAGAGGCCGGCATCTGCACCAGAGAACAGTATTCAAGTAAATGAAGGATAAATAACCTAAAGTAGGTTGCATTATGTGTATTGTTAGAGATATATAAGGCCTTATGTATGTTACGTGACTCTCATGCAGACTTAACTAACAATTTCTTTAGATTTTTCTCAAAAGTAAAGTGCGAATCAGCAGTTACATCAATGACAGTTGAAACTTCAGGGAAGGCTAGAGAGAGAAATTTGCAAAGGATATGTTAATCAATCAATATTGTTTTTGTTTTACTGGAGTTCAGCCTCAATACATCAACGACTCCACCACTCATTTACCTGCTCCAGATCACAACTGAGACTAAGGGCAGCTTAATTTTTTTTAAGTGGAGACTTAATCACACTCACAAATGTTGCTTCATCGGCATACTGAACAATATTGTTTTCCAGGCCAACAGCTACATCACTCGTAAGCACTAAAATAACAGCAGACCAAGAATACTACCCTGTGGAACCCCAGGCGCGATGGGTCTTAGTTTGCTAAAGATCCCATCAACAACAACTTACATCTGCCTACCTTGTGGCTTGTGATTAACTAAATCGAATTACTCTACACTCAAAACCCTTATCAAGATTCTCTTGCTAATGGCATATGTCAAATCTAAACGAGTACCACACACACTGAACTATTTACTATATGCATATTGACTATCTGCTAACAAGCCTTTTGGTTCAACATACTTATATAGAAGCTTAGTAAATTTTCTGCCGCACTGGAGAGCACAGGGATAATAGAAATTTGCCTGTAGTTACTCCAATCTGCAGATATGCCATTCTTTGGAATAAGCACTGAGTTGCTAAGCTTACACTCATCCACAGAGAGACTAAGTTAACCCATAAATCTACTAATCTTGAAAGGCAACACACTAGAAATCATTTTCAAAAACAGAGGGAATAACCCATCAGGATCTTTTCCACCCGAGCTATCAAGATCATCAAGAACAGAACTCAAGAAAATACCGTCCATATTGATCTGTGGAATTTGAATTAAGCCACTCGCTGTGCTTTTCACTGCAGTCATAACAAATAACAAATGAAGCTTTTGAATCCTGACTGCTCTCAACATACTAATTCTTCCCAAGAGACAGCCATATATAGAATTCTTGATATTTGGATTGCGGTAAAAGACACACTGGTAAATATTTTAACTTATTGAAAATCCTAAAACATTCTGGTGGTTACAGTCACATATACATCTAGTGAAAAGTGGTCTGTACATTCTATACAAACATTTTAGCCTAATAAAAATAAAATCGATTACTAATTTGGCTGCAATGATTTATGAATCAAGTCGACAGAGACTTCGTTCTGATACTTGGAGTACGGGTTCGAATTCCGCTACCAGACATCAGAATTACTTCATAATTCTTGTATTTACGTACATTTAAGACTTTGTAGTGAAAGGGGTATCCAAAAAGTGACAACAATTCGAAAATAAGAGGGCAATTGTGGCTATTTCACACACACGCAAACTCACATACATTTCTTTCTCTGTCTCTCTGTCTCTTCATATATATATATATATATATATATATATATATATATATATATATATATATATATATATATATGTATAACTGAATCACGAAAGTTAGGAACGTGATAAATCCATAAATAAAGATAAATGCCATGAAGGAAAAATAAACGAAGGAGGTCTGCAAGATCTTTCGACTTTAAAAGTCCTTTACTGAGCAGATACTGACATAAATACGAGAAAAGACAATACAAGAAGGTTCGTATAACTGACAGAAAGGGATTATGAAGGGATTAGTACCTAGAATCCGACACACCTGGAAGATAAGAAACCTTCCCAAACAAGCATAAATAATGGTGCAATTAAAGGTTTAAGACAATCATCTCAGATACAATTTCCAGACAATTAAAGGATTATAGGTGACAGCTATTCGGAACTTGGTAAACAAAACCATATTCAACAATACATGACAGACATACATTACAAAAAAATTTAATAACTCTAAGGCAACTGATTTTTATTTAAGTCAGTAATTATATCTTTGAGGTCATTCTTAAACATGTTACAGATACAAGGGTCTAAATGAAAAAGGCCACGACTAACATTGAAATTACAATGAAAAGTAAGTTGTATTAAAGCAGATTCTAAAAGATTTCGTGATAAGACATCTCTTGACCATGCAATTATTACTGAACTATCAATCCAATTAATTCGCTGGTTGTTTTCACTTAAATGAATGAATAATGCATTAGATTTTTGCCCAGTTTTTATATTTATGCTGGCTTAACCTTACTTCTAAGCCTTTGCTGGACTGTCCGAGATAGAATGAGGGACAATCCATACTTGGAATTTTGATATATATATTATATAATATATATATATATATATATATATATATATATATATATATATATAGATATATATGTGTGTGTGTGTGTGTGTGTGTGTGTGTGTGTGTGTATGTGTTTGTGTGTGTGTAAGTGTGTGTATGTACGTTTTCTTTGCTTTTTTGTGCATCTGACGTACTAATTCTCTTTGCTAAATTTTGATTCTTATAGATTTGTCAAAATTCACATTTTTTAGTTTATATCGACCGATTATTTGGATGGCATATTTTCAAGAAATAAGTTTTCATCCATTGGCTGTAGGGTCAAAATTGTTATTTACTTGTCCATGGTGTTCATTAAATTATTAAGTAGGTAATATATGAATTTCTTTTTCGGTAGAATCTTAGCAACAATTCATGCTACCAGAGCTATGACCCAAGTCTCCAAGAATGCTTTGTAAACGTTTTCGTGAGAGTTAACTTGTTCCTGGTGGTTCAAGCTTTAGATGCTTTCCTTTTGACATCAAAACTTTCATTAATATAATAACCATGTATTTACAAAGCAAAGGATCCAACGTACACTAATCGAAGGAAGCTAAATCACGAATTAGCAACTATCGAACTTCCCGGACCTCAACTCAATCCACCATAGTCCCTTGCAAGCAGACAACTTGGGGAGAGACATTTGTTATGGCTTTTTCCGAACACCCGTTGGACACGTTATTAAAAAATGCCATTACAGAAGGAAACTAAAAGAAATATACACTAATGTTGATATATGTATACACCACGCAGTTCGATTGCAGATGCATGATTTGAGGCAAACTTCTTTGAAGCAACTGGATCCTCTTACACCTCTCTCCAATATATACGAGTAGGCTAGAATTCTTACATCCAAGGAGGTTTCATCGTTAATAGTTCTAGATACGGCATGTGCCAGCTACAGTCTTTAAGATTGAACACTTCATGTGATACAGTTTTGAGAAGATTAATGAAGATAATCACGTGGCGATGACAATAACTTAGAGTTGAAAAGCAAGAGACCTGAATATGTGGGGGAAATGCGAGCTGCCAATTGTTGCATGATGTTATTACTATCAACATAGTTCAGACGTCTTTTTCACAATTATGATTAGTGCCTTTTCCTTATTTACCTTCGTTATATGAATTATGTTAGAGATCAGAAGAAAGAGGAGTTAGGCCTCTAGTGGGGTATGTGGTGGCTTATTGGAGAAGGAAAAAAATGTTATAGAAAATTAAAATAATTATTTGGTTTAGCGTGACTAAATGTACATTAATTATGACTTGTTCAGTTGCTCTGATGATCCCAATCCCAAAAGCTCATTGACAATACTTATCGGAATCAACTCATATTTCTCAGTTCAGCTATATCAAAGACAACTTGAAACATAACTTGCTATATATATATATATATATATATATATATATATATATATATATATATATATATATATATGTGTGTGTGTGTGTGTGTGTGTGTGTGTGTGTATATATATATATATATAATATATATATATATATATATATATATATATATATATATATATATATATATATATATAAATGTGTGTGTTTGTCTCGTTGTTGTAAGTATTCATAATTCCTGTTTCATTTTTTCTACATGACTTGCATCTTTGTGTACTCCCTTAACGAGTTTGTTAGTTATGATTTTCATCGCCAAAATTGTCCATTGAACCCTTATGTGATACATAAGAGCCTTCTCTCTTCTTGGAAGTGCATACTACTTTATTATTATACCTTGTGTCTTTGGAGTATGTGCACTCAAATCCTTCTATATGTTACTCTACATGTGTTGTTTTGGTCGATTTGCATCTTATAAGCTTCAAAAGTGAATTTCTGACTAGTTTTAATAACACTATCTTATAGAATCCAAATACTAAATAGTATTTATTTATCTGGTATCAGCATAGTTTTGAAAACTTTTTTCATATAACCTTGAGAAAATGATATTTTCCAAGTTAGTTCAGGTTTGTGTGATGTCTATTGTTATTAAAATCAAAGCTTTAAGTCGTTCTCTCATAATGTGGTTCATGATTTTTATCGCCGATATAGGTGACCATAAATGTTACTTTAGCAAGATCAGGTATAAATTTATCATCTTTACATATGTTCTGATTCGCGCGATTATTTTCCTTTTAGGATGTAAACAGCCTTTTTCATGATAAATGCTTTGACGACACACTTTAAGCAAATGAAAATATCCTTATATTTTGAATTTCTGATAGCAGACATTGTCTTTTCCATTTCTCATCTGCACTGTGTTCACAAAGAACCTCTCGTCTCTCCTCTTTACAAGCAACATTCTTCAGTTTATTACACCTCCTCTCTTCTGCATGCCTCTGGTAGCAATATGTAAAAAGCTGCTTTTCATTCTTCGTCTCCGAGGAACCTTCTATTGTTCGCCTTTTGTGCCAAGATATTCTTTCCTCTTCTCTCATCTCTGATCTCCAGAGCTTATTTGGAGGCTGTGAAGGTGGCCTGACATACAGGAGAACACCTAGGTTTTAAAAGAATCATTGTTTATTTTTGATGCTACAAAATGTCATATTTCATAATATTTATAGAGACATTTTTTTCATAATAGGTATCATTTGGACATTTTTCATATTCCATACATGGATAGATAAAAAAAAGATAGTAGTTAACATCGCCCGAGAACTCTTCACGCGTCCCTTCTTCAGTTGTTCAGTCCTCTCCGTGAAGTGTACTTTTTAGAAAACAATAATATTAAACTCATATACTGTCACAAACGCAGATAATATCACAAAGGATATAGATTAATAAGATTCAAGTCATCAGTGACACTTCCGAACGGTACGATCAAAAAGGTATATTTTCTTTTAGTATCATAAAAATACTTAAAAGTAGATTACAAAAAGACAAGAAGAACAAACAAACCATTAGATGTCGGTCCCATTACAGACTAAACAGTGATGGATTAGGAGTTTTCGTTTTTGCTGTTGGAGATTAAGGTAGACTTTGCCTGCACGGGCTCTTGCTCCTGATGCAGCCCATAGATAATTATACTGACTATGTTGAAACTACTTTGATAACATCCTAAGGCAGGATGGATGCCACTGGTGTGTAAGACTTTTCTGTTAACACCTCACAAGGGAGACATTATTTATACATGTTTCCTAATCATTTTAAGAGAACGTTTTCTGGGGAATGTTC
Organism: Macrobrachium nipponense; assembly: GCF_015104395.2. NCBI lineage: Eukaryota > Metazoa > Arthropoda > Malacostraca > Decapoda > Palaemonidae > Macrobrachium > Macrobrachium nipponense. The sequence goes on from NC_061100.1 coordinate 54,213,011, forward strand.
AAGAATGACTTAAGGGAAAATATGTACAGTGCGTTGGGGACGGCCAGGCGGCAGCTGTCGAGTGCGCTACAGATGATTTTGATGAATGACCAGAGAGGCTACCAGATTGGGATAATGCCCTGTGCGCTTAACTATGGAGTACCCATTGGGAACCTTCTCAGATTTCAACTTCATTGACTTCTATGTAAGTACAGTAGAAGAATACGTTTTCTTTGCATACTGAAGCATAGAGGACACATTCTTGTGCAGAAGGCTCAAGGAATGTAGCATCTTCTGCTCTCCTTGTGAGAGATGTGATTTCAAACTGTTAAACAAATTTCTTTTTCTTTACTCTATGTTCATGACAGTTGATACTTCATTAAAAAGTAAGGCGTTGTCTTCTTTGCAATTTATTGGTAATATTGTATTTCTTTTCGGCAGAACCTCAGCACTTGGTCGAGAATAACAGTCGAATAATGCTGCATACTTTTTCTGTAGATAACATTACGTTTAACTGTGTCTATATAATGAAAACATTTTATCCAGAAGACACTGTGAAAATTGCGTTAACACTCTTAAATCGAGAAATAAAGAAGTTTCCCTTTAAAACCAAAGGAAATTTTCCACCTCATCCTTGGTCTCTTATTGGAGACAGGAAATAGCCTTAGTACTGCCTATTGTGCAAATAGCAAAGAAAATCGTATTTTTATAGTACAAGATTCTATTTTCAAATGGCAAAAAAAAAAAAAAATAAATAAATAAATAAATAACAAGATAAAAAAAGGTATATAAAGAATTTGTCCATAGTAAAAAAAAAAAAAAAAAAAATGATATGGAACTAGAACTGCAAAGTTTTATAAGCGAGGAATCAAATTCAGATGAAATGTCCATTACTAATCAATGGGTTTATTGCGCAAAATGATGGTGATTCCCTTGACGTTTAGGTTTTCGAATAATTTGCATGATAATTCAGATTGGTATGCAAACGAATTTGCTCTGCCGTTGATAATTACGAGGAAATCCATGAACTGGAATGAATTTATTTATACAAGGTTCTCATTTAGCAGATAGAAATTTCATATGTAAAGCACAGGTCCATTCGGTGTGATCACTGAGCTGGATATTTATGAAATGAGAAGCAACGAGTCATTTACTTGGTAGCTAAAGGAAATCAATCAATCTGACCAAAATATTCCATCAACACAATTTTAAAATGTATGGAATCAGGTGTCGGTCACTATCTCAGCAGAATAAAGAAATAGAATGTTATACTTCAAAAAGATATTACACCAAAAGGTTAACATGAAATTCAATTAAGTGTTTGACATACATTGAAAGTATTGTCATTTCTAATGCATGACCATTTCCCTTGTGAATTACAACGACATACAATGTCCATAGGAATATTAGATTAAATATTTAACAGTAAAAAAATCTTGAAAATGCATAGCTATTCGTAGTGCGTGATATGGGTACGAAGCAGCAATGTTTTGTTTCCATGGTTGCTAATTATTTTTACAGATCAAGTTATGGAATTAACCCTTAAACGACGAAGCGGTAAAAAAAAAAAATGTCTCCCGTGTGCCGGAGACGTTTCAGAGTGAGCGCGGGAGCGGAAAAAATATTTTTTTCAAAAAATCATAGCGCGCTTAGTTTTAAAGATTAAGAGTTCATTTTTGGCTCCTTTTTTTGTCCTTGCCTGAAGATTAGTATGCAACCATCAGAAATGAAAAAAAATTATCATTATCATATATAAATAATGCGATATATGATAGCGCACAAAACGAAATTTTCATATATAATTGTATTCAAATCGCGCTGTGCGTCAAAACGGTTGAAGATAACAAGTTACTTTTTTTTTCGTTATAATGTACACTAAATTGCAATCATTTTGGTATATAACAAATTGTAAAACGATAAAGCAACACAGAGAAATATTATCACAAAATAATGCATGAATTCGTAACGCGCAGACGTAAACACATATTTTTTTCAAAAATTCACCATAAATCTAAATATTGTCTAGAGACTTCCAATTTCTTTCAAAATGAAGACAAATGATTGAATATTACTATACTGTAAGAATATTAGCTTACAAATGCAGTTTTCGACCATATCTGACGAGTTAAAGTTGACCGAATGTCGAATTTTTTCATATACATTTTTTTATATGCAATTATTTCGGAAATAAGAAAAGCTACAACTTTCAAATATTTTTTGTTTTATTCTACATGAAATTGCGCACATTTTCATATATAAAACTCTATGAAATGCCTAATATGAAGCGGAGCAAATATTCCGAGAATGGGATTTACGCATTTCGGAGATTTGTGGCGGAGAATCCGCGTGCTGAGGGAAGGAAAGTTTTTTTTTTTTTTAAATTCACCATAAATTTAAATATTGTGCTAGAGACTTCGAATTTGTTTCACGATGAAGATTAATGACTGAATATTACTAGACTGTAAGAGTTTTAGCTTACAAATTGCGTTTTCGACCATTTCGGTAGAGTCAAATTTGACCGAACGTGGTTTTTTTTTCTATTTATCGGGATTTATATGCAAATATTTCGAAAATGAGAAAAGCTACAACCTTCAACTATTTTTTGTTGTATTATACATGAAATTGCGCACATTTTCATATATAAAACGTTATGTAACGGCTAATTTAAAATGGTGCGAACATTACCACAATCGCACGTATGATTTTTTCGGAAGAGTTACCGCGCGGACGTAAAGAAAATTTTATTTTTTTTTTTTTTTCATAAATTCACCATAAATCGAAATATTTTGCTAGAGACTTCCAATTTGTTGCAAAATGAAGGTAAATGCTTGAATATTACTAGAATATATGCGTTTTAGCTTACAATTGCGTTTTTCGACCATTTCGGTAGAGTCAAAATTGACCGAAGGTTGAAAAATTTGTCACTTATCATTTTTTTATATGAAAATATTTCAAAATTGATAAAAGCTACAACCATGGGTTGTTTTTAGTTGTATTGTGCATGAAATTGCGCACATTTTCATATATAAAAATTTATGTAACGGCTAATTTAAAATGGTGCAAACATTACCACAATCGCATGTATGATTATTTTCGGAAGAGTTACCGCGCGGACGTAAGGAAAAAGCTTTTTCATAAATTCACCATAAATCGAAATATTGTGCTAGAGACTTCCAATTAGTTGCAAAATTAAGTTAAATGATTTAATATTACTAAAATATAGAGTTTTAGCTTACAATTGCGTTTTTTTTCGATCATTTCGGTAGAGTCAAAGTTGACCGAAGGTTGAAATTTTGGCACTTATCGTTATTTATATGAAAATATCTCAAAACTGATAAAAGCTACAATCATGAGTATTTTTTTGTTGTATTCTACATAAAAATGCGCACATTTTCATATATAATAGTCCATGTAACGGCTAATTTAAAAATGGTATAAAAAATTATGTCAAAGTGACGAAATAATTTCCGAGATGTGTCACAGATACTTTTTAGTGCGGCAAGAAAGAAATTCGCGCTTGCGCGCCTGCGTAACGATTGTAAACAAACAACACCTTTGATCCGTGAACTCCCAGCATCCCCCAAGGCGCGTGATTCAAGAGTTTTCGGCTGGTAGGCCTAAAAGTATTTTTCCGCGAATTTTTAAAAAAACTTTTGTATGTCGACGTAAAATACGTCCAGTCGGCACCCGAGAGACAAAAAATGTCGACGTAAAATACGTCCAGTCGGCGTTTAAGGGTTAAGAGGTGAACGAAAGGTGGAAGTGGGTGAGATCAGTTGTAAATGTAGTGTTAGTGGTTAAGAATAACTTGAATGACTTTGCAAGATATGTAGGTGCTGTGCTTGCTCCTCTGTCTTTGACACATTGGAGAGGTCAAAAGGTTACCACAAGGGAAAGGAGGGATCAGAAGGTCTTCAGATAATCCGTTCATGTGGAAAGAAAGGCTAGTGAATAGAGTATAGAGTGCGAAAGAGTTGAGAGGGAGAAAGGATGGATAGATGGATTAAAATGGGCATTAGAAAAAAAGACCTTAGCATTCAGGAAACGAGAGACTGCAAGCAAGATAAAGGAAAATGGCTCAATGTGATTATCCCATACCATTCTGGAGATCCTTCTATGTACTAGGTCCGTGAAGGGGCTAGTGTTGTGGAAGTTTTATGCAGTGTGTTATTGCACATTAAATTAGCATACCAAGTTAAAGAAAAATCTTCTTACCTTAGGAGACGGGAAATTTTTATACTGCCGTATTATGAATGGCATACTTAGTATAAAAGGAGTTGGATGAAGTTCTAGAATTAATAGTTAAAAAAACCAATATATTATGAATAGTTTATCGTGTACTTTTCAAAACTCCCAACAAAAAGGTGGGTTTATCCTTCTGAATTTAGAAACCATGAAAAGGCACCCCTGATTATAATTTTCTTATCTAGTATTAATTTTTCCAGATAGTTGAAAATTTATTCGAATGACGATACGTGATACTTATAAAAAAAATATTTCACGAATATACCGAATGGCGAATGAAATCTGCAGATTTTATGTTGGGTCGATGAGCTAATCCATGTCGAAATTTGCAGCCACTTGTGCAAAGAACGCACGAATAGCTCCTTTGCAGACCAACATGATTAAAGCTCTAAAGTCAACGGCTTCAACAGTACTTATGTTAGTATCTTCAGGAAGTGATATCAGCTCTCTCTACGTTATCATTGCTGCTGCTGTGGACCGTTTATCTTATCTATTGTAGTTTGAGTATCCATACTATATCAAATGTAATTTCTGCTACAGGAATAGATTGGACGCATTTACCCAAGTGTGAAGACACCGCCATTTTTTTCATTTGCCAACAATTGTTTACCCATCTCCATGGCCGGATTTTTGCTTTTTTAATCATTTATGAACTTTAAGCTTTATAGGAAACTTAAATGTATACCTCACGAGGGAATGTAAATTCAGCTATTTCATTTTACTCCTCTACCGTTTCAGAGTTCTTATTTTGTAACACGTTGTCATTAGCAGAAAATTCCAAGAATATGCATAAAGATATTGGGGGAAGTTACCCCGCGTTATATGATTCTCGACACTAACGATGAGTAATTTTCAGAAAAAGCGTGACGGATTAAGAACGTAAGAAGAGAGAGAGAGAGAGAGAGAGAGAGAGAGAGAGAGAGAGAGAGAGAGAGAGTGAGAGAGAGACTTATGTTCTAGCTGCTCAGAGCTCCTATTTTCCGGAGTGATGGATATGCTATTTAGGTGCTTGAAACCGGTTGCACTTTCGCCACGACTTCAGGAAGAGCTTTCAATGTATATATATATATATATATATATATATATATATATATATATATATATATATATATATATATATATATATATATATATATATATATATATATATATATATATATATATATATATATATATATATTTATATATATATATATATATATATATATATATATATACTATATATATATATATATTCTTTTTTTAAGTTAGATTAATAAACAACTATTAGTGAACAATATGCATTATCTTCTTCGTGCACAATTGAGTAGCCTCTCTCTCTCTCACTCTCTCTCTCTCTCTCTCTCTCTCTCTCTCTCTCTCTCTCTCTCTCTGTCTCACGAATTTTTCATCTTGTGCAAGCCAGTATATTGAAAAATTATATTACTGTTCTTAAATAATTCTACCTTAAGAAACATATGGAACAAAACAAAATAGGCTCGTTCTTAAAATAACAGTTTCTTTATCCACATGCGATCCATAGTGCCAGTATATTACTCTTTTTCTGTTGCCTTTATCACATTCAAGTAACAGTGATAGCATATATATATATAAATAAAAATGCGCCTGGGGCAATCGAGTTTTCTGCACAGCGTATGATCAAGACCAAGGCAAGTAGATCTATCAGTCTGTGGTCTCGGTATAATGCTGCATGAGCTGCTGCCAATGAAACATTTAGTTACGGCTCGGTGGTGGCTGTCCTATAGCGTTGTCAGACGCCCGAAAGTAGCTAACTTTAAACTTGAAAAAAAAATTAAGATAAAAAAAAAAAAACTACTGAGGCTAGTGGGCTGCAAGTTGGAATGTTTGATGCTCGGAGGGTGGATGATCAACATACCAATTTGCAGCCCTCTTGCCTTAGTAGTTTTTAAGATCTGACAGAGCCTTCTCAGTAGTTTTGTTTTACAGAAAACTAGAACAAAATGCTATCCTCTCTACCTCTCCTCACCTCTTAGACCTTATTTTCATCTTTAAAGTTGCATCAGTTACTGAAAATTTTATTCTTTCCAAATACTCCCCTGTTAGGGGATAGTGCCGTCAGTGCACCTTATGCGGTGCAGTGTAGGTATAACTTCAGGTTCTTTGGAGCGTCCCTGCGGCTGCAGCCCCTTTCACTCCTTTTGCTGTACCTCTGTTCGTATTCTCTTTCTTCCGTCTTATAGGTCAACTGCCAGGCTTTCCCCATGTTTCACCTTTCAACCCTTTTACTGTTAATATCTTTTCAGCGCTGAATGCCTCATAGGTTCCAGCTCTTGGTCTGCCCTAATATTAATATTCTATTCTATTCTATTCTATTCTTTTCTGAATACTCTAAATACTCAAACTGAAGTTCGCCCTACAATGCATACCCGTGATCTTAACAAGAGTGAATTGAACTGAATATAGAATTTAAGTCAAAGGCCAACCACGGGAACCTGAGGTAATTCAGCTTTGAAACGGAAATTATAAATAAAAAGGGTTGAAAGGTGTAACAGGAAGAAAACATCGCAGTAAAAGGAATGAAAGGAGTTGCGCTGCAAATAACCTTTAGTGATGCCTACAGGGCTCCGCAAGTGGTGTACTGACGTCACTACCCTCCTCCCGTGCTTGATAACAGTGGTTTCAAAGGTTTCCTCATTCCTGGTACTACTGCACTGGTTCAGGTACATCAGTCGACGATTACTTTGGGTTTCAGAGAACTTCCATGCTAAAGGGCATTTTATTCAGTTGGTAGGTAAGGCCCTCCGGCAGGCCCCCCGGGCATTCGCCATCCAAAACAACAAAACACGACCTCCATAGAAAACACAAATCAATGACTGACGACTAAATCAGTGATTTGTATGCATTTTTAGGAACTATAGTATTTCATTTCAAAAATAAAAATCAACCACGATTGTAAAATATGTCAAGCTTTCGAGTTCGAGTCAAATGTATGAGAAAATTCTTTTCATGTTGGACAAAGAATTATTTGATATATTTTTCAGATGTGAGAAAACACAGCTGAGCATGAAATCATGCCCTTCTTGTTCTCATGTCCTACTCTACTTTTTCCCTCACG
>NC_061100.1:54222810-54225310 GCF_015104395.2 Macrobrachium nipponense
TTTACTAGCAGAAAAGATAGACATAAAAGGAAGTTTACAATAAAGCTCATATAACTGACAAGTGGCATACAGACATCCCTTGGGGATTATAAAAGAACAGGTAGACGTGGAATCCAACACATATGACGAATTAGTGGAACTACCAAAATATGGGTAAATGTTTGAGTTTTTAAAATAATATTCATATAAAATAGTATACCTAACAGCTTGAAAGCTGGAAAGAGTCAGTTAAAGTATTATTCAAGGAAGAAACTGACCACCAAAATTGACCTTAGAATTAATAAGCTGATTACATATTTATAAAAGTGCAGCACTTAATATAATTTTTTTTTGATAAACAATAGAAATATTTGAAAAATGCACATTTCTAAAAAAAAAATTATAACACATTCGAATACATAGAATATTAATATAAGGTAAATATTTAGTAGTTAAGTCAGTGATTTTATCTTCAAGGTCAATATTGAATACTTTATTAATACAGGGGCCCAAATAATACACACCAGGGGTAAATTCAATTACAATGGGAAGTAAGCTGTATAACTGCAGATTCTAAAAGATTTTGTGAAGAGAAATGTTTCAGTCTGGCAATATTGCATTGAATGTTTACCCAGTTTTGACAGAATACTTATGCTGTTTAATTCTCACTCCTAAATCCTTACTCGACTGACCAATATAAAGAGAAGAGCAACCCAAGCATGGCCTTTTAAATATTATATTAGTGCTTTCCTTAGGGCTATTTTTTTATCAACTTTCCTTTAGTGTGTTATTAAAGGAGAAGACTAGGTCGAAATTCAAGATTTTAACACTGATTTTATGGTTCCAAAATTACGAAAATAATGGAGGCAAGGGGTTTCTTTCTCCATGTTATTTTCATTATGAATTTTTGTTGTGGGCTTTTCTTATAGTAAATATCTAATATTTGTGAAGGATAACATAAACCTGTTTATATTTTTCTTATGTATCTGATTGCTTAATCCAAATACTGGAAATTGACAATTCGCAATACTTATAAAAATATAGAAGGAAAATGGATATTTTCATATGAAGGTGGCTGCCTGAATAGAAATGTACATATGTTAAGTTGTTGGTTGATTACCTATAAATACTAAATTTGTATTGAAATTTTTGTGTGTGTATCAGAACATGTGAGAAATGATGGCAATTGTCTTTATATAATTCAAAATTAAATTCTATGGATAACACCTGATTTTTAAATTAGAGAGAAAATAATTTAATTCTACACCAGCTGACAAAACAGCTAAAATATCTTCAACATGTTTATACCACTTCAAAGGAGTATAAATGAGATTAGGTAAATATCGTTTTTAAAGTTTCAAAGTATTCCATGTACAGATTGGCTAAAATAGGACTTAAAGGACTACCCATACTACACCCGAATTTTTGCTTGTAGAATGATTCCCCGAATGAAAATACGTTATTAGATGCACATAATTCAACTAACTTTATTATTTTGTCAAGTGCCAAAGGGAAATGATCTGAATAGGGGGATAATTTTTCCCTTAAAAACTGAAGAACGTCCTGTACTGGTACTTTTGTGAATAGGGAGTCTACGTCAAGGCTTAAAAGTTTTATGTTGTGAAGTGGTATATGTGCTTCTCTGAATTTGTGACAAAAGTCTTCCGAATGTTTGATGTGACTGGGAGAAAAAGTGCCTAAAAAAGGAGAAAGGAGGCCAGCTAACCATTTAGAGACGATTAAGAGAGTAACTCACACCCTTGGGAAATCCAACCCTTTTGCATTTACCTACCCAAATACCTTAGCCAAATCCCTGATTAACGTCCAACAAAAGACATCGCCCAAAGACTCTGGGGTATATGAGATCCCATGCCAGGACTGTGACCAATCTTACATCGGATTTACAGGTAAATCACTTCCCCAGAGATTAATACAACACAAACGGTCAGTTAGGTATGGACAACAGAACTCGGCTATTTTCAATCATATAAATGAACATAACCATAGAATAAACTGGAATATGTCACGTGTAATTTATAGCAGCAACTGCCGGTACAAGAGTCAAATGATGGAATCGGCCTTAATAAAAGAGAAGCAGGTAATGAACATCTCAAAAGGGAATTGGACATCGGACATCGTCGACGCAGTGTTCATTCAACCAACGCTTAAGAAGATTAAAGGAAGATTATCAGCGGGGGTGACCTAAATTGGCTTACTTGTGGACGAATCTCTTGGTATAAATACCACCTTTTCTGTAAACTTTTCTTATTCATATACCTGAAGAGAGAGACAGCAGTCTCTGAAATATAGTACTTTTCTTCTCTACATTTGGTTTTGGGTTTTATGGGCTCCTTTTATTAGATATATATATATATATATATATATATATATATATATATATATATATATATATATATATATATATATATATATAGTATATACATATAAGCTTAAAAAATAACAGTAGATGCACTTGACTTAATTAAATAAACGAATACCACAGGAAAATGATAGGCAGAAA
>NC_061100.1:54232810-54257810 GCF_015104395.2 Macrobrachium nipponense
GTCTGAGGGTAGTGGATGTTCTTCTAATGTAAGTTTCTCAGGAAGGACTACACTCATCCTCGGGGCAAATAAATTCATAAACTACATTGGTAGTTATCTCCTTCGGGGTGGGTGTGCATGTGCTATTTCTCAACATTAGTGACTCCAGTAGGTAGGGTGTGCATTATACCTGTGTGTTTATGTGGTAATGACGTTGTTCGTAAGTTTGGTAGTATATTGTTATCTGTTATTCTGTCCTCTGGTCGTGTTGGTCTGTTGTGCTGTCTTGCACGTAGTAACGGTAAAACACTTGCGTGTTTCTGATTGTATCATGTCTTCAGATCCGTTGCTTATGAGTAGGTGTTGTATTCTGTCTAATTTTACCGACACAAAGGAGAATTATACCGCCAAATTGATGGGGTAGCCATGGGTCCCGCTGCTAACTGGAATCACTGGTAATGAGAAATAGCACATGCACACCCAAACCAAAGGAGATAACTACCAATGTAGTTTATGAATTTATTTGCCCGGAGGAGGAATGAAGTCCTTCCTGAGAAACTTACATGAGAAGAACATCCACTACCTCAAACGGAGATTACTTACACACTGAAACGCAGGAGGCATCTTTCAACGCTATACGCAGAAACAGACAAGAAACCATTGTTACAAGACTTGATAGACAACACTAGCATAAAATGCAGATGCAATTCATATCGAGACATAGCAATCGCAAAAGCAGTATGCATAGCCTCAAATAAGCCAAGTTTAAACTTACAGCTGGAAGCCGGAAGAGTTTTTTACTCTGCACGGTACAGAAACCAGGGTCGAGGTCACCCCCAGAAAAGAGTTACACACCCTAATTCATCCTAATGCCACCAACTAAGAAATAGATAATAATCACAAGGAACATAAGAAATAGAACTAGAACGTAAAACCAGTACACTCATAACACCATATACTTTGTAATAACGCAGTATATAAATATTAAGTTTACTAAGAACCCTAATGCACTGCAAATTTAACATTGTCAATAACTATCCCTAGCAGCTCCCATAATCCGTTTCCAGCCGATGGCTTGGAATAAATAGAAAGGGAGAATCTCAATGTATTAGTTCTGCTTGAACACGCCTGAGATACAGACCAAACGGTCCGTAGCAATTTTTGAATAAATGGAAAACACACCACGACTCGGTCTACTTATCTAGAACTATCAGCAACTTTGAAGAAGTATTGGAAACAAAAGTAAGGAAATATGAAATAGTCTGTATCAAAGAAATCAATGACACAAAGGCGATTGCCTACAACACATACAAATATACATGCACACACATGTATATATATATATATTTATATATATATATATATATATATATATATATATTATATATATATATACATATATATATATATATATATATATATATATATATATATATATATATATATAATATATATATATATATATATATATATATATATATAGTATATATAGTGTTGTGTGTGTGTGTGTGTGTGTGGCTTCAGACTAAAAGCACGACAAGAGTCAATTCCATGTTTATCTTAATAGTTCTGAATTATGGATGAATCAAATTGTAAAAATCCTCTATACCCTAACTAAATACCTTGCCTGAGCCCATCTGCTTCCATCATGCAAACGTGTGATTACTCCCAATAAATTGCCTTTTTCAGACATTACATCTTCTGCAGACTTATCATAAAATCTTTATCAGTTATTTTGAAAGGTTTATGAGTGCTTGTCGGTCACATTTAGGGATTTCACTCTGAAAATTTTCACACAGTATTGCTGGCATAACTTTCTGACCACTTTTCCCTGTATCTGGAGTAACCCTGCTTTTTAACTCAAACTTTCTGTCATTTTGGTCTCTTTAGAATTTTAAATTCAACGCGCTGTATATATAAACTAACCATCTGCTCTTATAAATCTTAGAGTCACATCTCTCATCACTATCTTTATAGAAGTGACCTGTGGAACCATAACATACCCTACAGTATCCGTTCAGTTACTGCTGTACTTTCCCCATCGTTCAATTCTGTGCGACTTCTAACACGTTAAAATCATGGGACTTTTCCAACATTCAGTCTGTCATCGAAACCCTTATATGCTCAACATTCTCAAATTCACATTAATGTATTTTCCTATCGTTTGTACTCAACAGCTACTCAAAATAATGACTTTATCGTTGTAGGGCTGCATAGTCCTGAGACACATCCGTCAGTTTGTACCATTTGCTCTAAGATGAGGTTTGACAATTAATCTTTGTTTACATTTCCCTAGAGTGCATGTTACTTCCCTGAAGCATTTGTTGTCTTTTACCCAGAAATGTTTAACTTACGCCATCCTTTTGTACTAAAAGCAAGCGCCTCGAATGGTAAGCATATAGTCTTCTTGACCACGAGATTCAGCTCAAATGCAATATGAGCTTCCATAATGAAATCACTGATTGTACTGACAAGAATGTAACCAAGAAAATTAGTTTGTATATTGACCTATAGCATGGAAAGCATTAGGAGATGAAGGAGTGGATATACTGTACGATCTTATGATAAAGATCCTTGAACAGGAAAAGATACCAAATGAGTGGCGTGGGAGTATATTGATCCCAATTTTTAAAGGAAAGGCGATGTCCAAGAGTGTGGTAATTATAGGGGCATTAAATTGATGTCCCACACTTTGAAGATACTGGAAAGGATGATAGATGCTACTGAGAGAAGAAGTACAAATAGGTAAAGAGCAGATGGGATTTATGAAGGGAAGGGGAACAACAGATGGTATATTTTGTCTGAGGCAAATAATGGAGAAATTCGGGGAAAAGACAAAAAGGGACCTACATATGTATTCATTGACCTTGAAAAGGCTTATGACAGAGTCCCGAGACAAGAGGTATGGAGGAGCCTGAGGGAGAAGATGGTGCCAGAGAAGTATGTGCGATTGATACAAGAGATGTACCAGAATGTATTTACCAGAGTGAGGAGCAGTGTTGGGGAGACAGAAGGTTTTGAGGTGAGAGTAGGATTACACCAGGGGTCGGCTCTGAGCCCATTTTATCTTTAACATAGTGATTGGATGTTATAATAGAGGAAGTAAGGGAGACAGTACCATGGAACATATTGTATGCGGATGATATTGTTCTGTGTGCAGAGAGCAGGGAAGATCTGGAAGTGAAATTGGAAAGATGGAGACAAGTACTGGAGGACAGAGGAATAGAATAAGTAGATCCAAGACAGAATATATGTGTACCACCACTGAGGGGGATGATAGAGAAAGTATTCAGCTTGGTGGAGAGCAAATAAGGAGAGTTGATAAGTTTAAGTATTTGGGATCTTTTGTTAACGCTGGAGGAAGTATGGAAGAAGAAGTAAAACATCGGGTACAGGCAAGGCTGGAACAACTGGAGAGCGGCCTCGGGAGTTCTTTGTGACAAAAGAGTGCCGCTTAGGTTAAAAGGAAAATTTCACAAGACGGTGGTAAGAACAGCAATGCTGTATGGTACGGAAACAGCAAGCATGAGAAAAGCAGAGCAGAAGAAGATGGATGTGGCAGAAACTGAGGAATGCTCTTAGGTGGATGTCTGGGGTAACAAGAGTGGATAGGATCAGAAATGACTACATAAGGGGGTCAACTAAGGTGGTGGAAGTATCAAAGAAAGTGCAGGAGGGAGGCTGAGATGGTATGGACACCTGTGAGGAGGACAAAAAAAGATGAGGACCACGCTGGGAGACATACTATGGGAGTGGAGGTGCAAGGAAGAAGAAAGAGAGGGAGACCAAGAAAGAGATGGAAGGACTGTGTGAGAGGAGATTTACATGAGAAGGGAATTGATGAGGCAGAAGCGCAAGATAGAAATAGATGGAAACGGCTCATCCGAAACGGCGACCCCATATAAAAATGGGAAAAAGCTGGGAAGAAGAAGAAGAAGATATTGACCTATAGCAATGCGACGATATTACATTGATATGTGGAAAACAATTTTGTTAAGAATCTTTATTAGTTTCTGTAATGACATCTAAAAATGAGTACCTTTGAAGTGGTTTTCACCAAAAATTTTATTGCATTGTCTAATTTAAACCTTATATGAAGAATTTATTTAACGTTATCTTTCCTTGTTTTATTTTTTGTTACATTCAAACGTGACAGACAAACAAAATGAAAACACTTGATCAGTAACTAAATACCTGAAAGAACGTTAATTAGAAGAAACCATGCAGAAAATGAATAGACAGTTAAAGCCAGCATCACATAGTCCATATGGTATAGTCCTAAATATTAATTTTTTTTATCAATCCCAGTGGACTAAAATAAAACAGAATCGGCAAGAGATGTTTTCATTGAGCAAAGCCACTTCACCTGCATTCATATGAAAATAAAATATTGCATAAATATGGCTGAATTGGTAGTGCATATCTTGATTCTAAAACTGGGACGGATTATATAATTTTACGTAGTATACCATGAGTCAAATATTTGCAGGAATACAACTCCCGCCCCCACTCTCTCTCTCTCTCTCTCTCTCTCTCTCTCTCTCTCTCTCTCTCTCTCTCTCTCTCTCTCTCTCCCTCTCTCTCTCTTGTAGGGGAAAGCGCACCACTCGCTGTTTGTATTGTATCAATAATTCGGTCGTAACAACTTTGCACATTCTTCTTTTGAAAAACGTATCTCATATGTGGATTTTAAAGTGACCATTTGCTTTTTCTTAAGACATGAGAACGAATATTTTCTTAGAAATTCAGTGATAATAAAAACGACATAAGTACAAAGTGTGGAGAGAGAGCGAGAGAAACAGAGGACCTATAGTTCACTGTTATGGTATTCCCATAAAATAAGTTTCAACTGAGAGAGTCCCGTAAAAATGTATATTCTAGCATCAGGTTTAACAAACAGAAGGAACCGAAAAAAGTGTAGATTTTAACGACAAAGTTATGCTGTAGGGATAAGGTGAAAATAAAATATGTCCTTCTCTGAGTAGTTTTGAAGGATTTTTTTTCGCGTTACGTTTTTCTTGTTTGGCTATTAAAGTTGTTTTCCATATAATTTTTTTTTCATCCAGCCAAGCAATTACCTGTTATTATGACTAGTTTAAAATATCTGGCAGGAATTTTTATTTCAGTTGACGTCTCTTGTCGTATTTCAATCAACACTTGTTGATCTTACATAACGAGAAAAATTGCATCGACACGGTGGAGTTGTGATTGTCAAAGCTTTTGATTCGAGAATATTAGCAAAAACGAGTTAGGCAACGCCGAGAGAGTGCTTTTCAACATAAATACCACATGTAGTCGATAAGCCTAATCCTTGCTTTAGGGCACGATAAGAAATTTGTCCTTTTTTTTCTGTTCACTTTCCTGTTTTTTTCCGTGAAGTCTGTAGACAGGATGATGAGCTAGCACTTCTTCTTTGCCTATTCTTTTTTCTTCTTAGTTATTTATAATTTTTAAATCCATCCTGACTACCTTCGCCAAGTACTGTTGTTGTGGCAAACCTGACGGGTTTCTTGTCTGCTGCTTCACCTTGACGACCAGTTGCTCCCGTTTTTTTTTTTTTTTTTTATTTTTTTTTTTATGATGTATGGTACTTTTAATGAAATTATAAATAACGTAAGTACTGTTGATTTGATTGTATGTTGCTTTGTTCATTTGTACTGTGTATTTCCTTTTAATTCTTTCGGGAAGCATTCAGCTGAACCCTTGGCCTGCTACTTATTACCGTCAGGAAAATTACAGAGTACTTTACTCAAGTATTCGAGGCTTCAGGTCAAATTTTCTTGATCTCTAGAGTTATGGCTATAACTTGGATTTTATATTTTTATCTGAGACACTTGTAAATAGTAACAAGTCAAAAGATGAGTTTTTAATTCCAGTTTTTTATGGCTCTGACTTAATTTATCAATCTCATAATATCCCTTTTTGTCAAAGTTGCTATGAAGTTTATTGTTTTAAGATTTTCAGTGAGCTCTACAATGTTTACATATTTGCTGTTTGCTGCAATCTAAATATGATTGTCTCTTGGAGAGGATTAGCATAGCTTAGTAACACGATTCAAAAGCTTCATTCGTTATTTGTGGAGACACTAATGCAAAGCACAGCGAGTGGCTTAATTCAAATTCCACAGATCAAGATGGCCGGTCAGTTCCTGAGTTCTGTGTATCCTCCGATTTTGTCGAGGTAATTGAGGCAACTAAACATATTTCTGGTATTGGATTAGACTTTATATTCACAGATGTTCCAGCTATCGTTAAGTCCAAGGTCTCTGAGTATAAAGGCACTTCCAACCATTGTACAGTCAAATCCAAAAGTCCGTTGAAATCTTTGATCATCATTTTAACGATGCATAGATGGTGCTAGTCTCGCCACAACTAGGGGGTGAACTTATGCCTGAGTCACACATTGGTGATTCAAGACTGCGACCGTCGTAACGGCCGAAAATTTGCTTATTACGACGCCACTACGATGCAGTTGCTTGTAAGGCGCCATCATTGGCATGATCCTAAACCGCGTCGGCGAGTTTGCCGACGTCCGCCAAATGATGGCAGATGTGAAAGGCTCCCTAACACCTATGCAGTCGAGACATGGCAACTGTTAAAAGTCGCCATATCATGCCAGCAGATGCCATAGTGCCGTAATGGCGTTTCGACAGCCGCAACGGAGTCGACATTTGATTACGATGATACGATGACGTAACTAGCAATGTCAACATGAGGCATCTAGTACAAGGTACGCCATTCACTTTGCAACCCACAACATGTGCAGTAGGAGTGTGCTGTGAGTCAAAACTGTGTCAACGTGCCATGAAAAATTAAGACAATGCTACTCTAATTTCTTCTTATATGTTTTCTATAACAGTGCTTCTGTAAATTCCTCTTGCATCTGTTCTATAAAAGTATATACTACTTTAAATTTTATATGTATTTTTCATATATCAATTTGTGTATAAAATATATTTATTGAGTATGTGCTAATTTTCCTAAAAGCACCAATAACAATGTACTATAAGTGTATGTCTGACAAAAGTAAACAATAGATCCTTTGTGTGTGTATGTTTGTTCAGATATGAGTAAATTAAATAACCTTAAATAATTAAAATAATATTTCTCTCTCTCTCTCTCTCTCTCTCTCTCTCTGCAATAATTCATAAATAATTCTCTCTCTCTCTCTCTCTCTCTCTGCAATAATTCATATAATTTTCTTTTCTCTCTCTCTCTCTCTCTCTCTCTCTCTCTCTCTCTCTCTCTCTCTGCAATAATTCATAAATAATTTCCATCTCTTAAGTAAGACAATTTTTCTTCTCTCTCTCTCTTTCGTCTCTACCTCTACAGAGTAGATAGTTTTTGATGATCTGATTATACCTGTACCGTCTATGAACTGTAAATGTGCCGTTCTGAAACATAGAGACAGAGAATTTCAGAACAAAGAGAAAGTGACAGACTTAAAGTTTTTACCAGCGAGGTTGAGAAGACTTCTTTAAAAATAGATTGATCGAATGGGTGAGAGAAATAATACGAAATCTTCACATATTCCAATCATAAATTATTTCTAATTTTTTATTCTATTTAAAAATGACTTTTTCATTATTTTAACAATAAAAATGTTGAACGCAGTTTTTTTTTTTTTTTTTTTTTTTTTTTTTACAATTTCGTCAACTATATACAACCCATCTCCAATATTTTTAAGATAGAGACAAAATGACCCTGAACTATTAAAAGGTAAATGTATATATGTGTGTGTGTGTGTGTGTGTGTGTGTGTGTGTGTGGAAATCAAGATTCTCAGTATTTTCAGGAATATTCTTTTATACAAATAAGTCACTGAGCTGATAATGAAAACAAGTATAATATATTATAATATTCTGAAGTAAGCGATAGAGGTTTTCAATTTTTTAGTAAAATATATATTGGATTCAAGATTCTCAGTATTACTGATATACATTTTACATACGGTAGCATCCGTGTCCACGACACATGACGTTGTTGTTGCGTGTGTCGGCATGTGACGAAAATATATCGCAATTAAACCGTCGTGAAGCCTCATGCCTCCAAGGACGTTGCCGTCCTGTAAAAATCGTTAAATGTGGGTGTGGCTTAAATCATCGGCGCCTGGCCTGTACGATTTCATGAAAATTAAGATCTATAGATCTTGGTAAACACGTCATCTCATCTCGACGTACAAAAGGCTGTTGTAAATGGTTCAATGCGTATGTCGTCATGGTGTTGTAATCAGCTGTTTCTAATTATTTATGTATGAATTTGTTTGTGGTCCAAGGCTCACGACTGATACCGATTGATCGAAAACCCAGCCATTACGACGGTCGCGATCTTGCATCGCTAAAGTGTGACTCAGGCATAATAGAGTGGCTGTTCTTCGCTCTTCACAGTTGAAATGGGTAGAGTAGAGATGAGGAGGAGCCTGGTTTAACATACGATAATTATGATATTTTGTCCACTCCTGTATGGCATAGACAACGACAATCATTCCGCACATGTCTAGTTTTTCGATAGATTCACAGGATTGATATGTTCAGTAGATAGCTGTAGGGCATCAAGGAATATATAACTATATATATGATACTAACATAATTTTGCATTATTCAAAGCAAGTGAAATGCAGGTTTTCCTGCCTCATGTTAAATTCGGCATCGTCTAGTAAAATCTATTCTACTTAAAGGTATTTACCATTATCATACTATCCTTTGTAGTTCGAATTTGATATTTATCTTCTCCATTCTTTCCACCATTTTTCAAAGACAAAATAGAGAGAGAGAGAGAGAGAGAGAGAGAGATCGTCAATAACGCAGTTGTCTACGTTGCATTACACTTTTATAACAGGCATGCATGATAGACTTGGCAGGTTGCTCTTATGTCTATTAAAATATTAATTCAAATGTATAAATCGTAGTTTCAATAGGAACTTCATTCGTTTAGAAAATCTTATATTTTATTAATTTTTCACGTTTTTTTTTATTTTGGATATCATTTCAACTTTGAGGTGTTTTAAGTGATGATAATTATTGCTAAATATCGTTCATAAGCATTTTTCATTTTTCATCCTTCATTTTTGACATGGCAACTGTTTTTCCCATTGGGTAAATGCGTGGCGATGTGGATGGACTAAGTAACCCATTCATTGAAACTAGTATATTGATAAAAAAAAAAAAATAAAACAGGATACAAATCATATCTCCCTAAGATGAATTATGTTTTATAATGACGCTTTCATAAGGGATTTAAATAATATCATTTTAATATTGGATCATATCTTCACATTTGTGAGAATGAAAAGATTTAAGTAATGAATAAGTATTACTATTGATTAATGCAGACCACCGTGATAGAACAGGAAAGGATACAACCTAAAAAAGCATTTAAGCAAAACAACATAAATGGTAAACACTTGACAAATGGATATCCAAAATCTAAATGATATTATTTAAATCCCTTGTGAAAGCCTGATTAAAAAAGAATTAATCTTATGGAGATATGATTTGTATCCTGTGTTTATTTATATATTTATATGTGTGTGTGTGTGTGTGTGTGTGTGTTGTGTGTGTGTGTGTGTCTGTAAAGGAAACCGGTGGTTCCGAAGTGTGTAGTGGCTTTTCTGATGTAATAACCACCAATTACCTTCACTTTCAGCAGAGATGAGTATAACCATTTAAAGGCATAAATAAAAAAGTAGGGGTAAAATAACAATATAACAAAATAAACATCAAGGTAATGATTTGCTGTAGCAGTACACAATACTTAATTTGTATGCATTTCTCGGGAGTAGTTGATATCACATTAGTTTTCCGGATAACTGACGTGGATACGTAGTTGGGCTCCTGCTGTAAACTGGCGGATGTTTGTGGAGACGAGACTAGTTTCAGTGTTTCACCAAGGACGGTCATCAACTGCTGTAAACATTCACACGAGTCCGTACGGCCCTTAAGGTGATTCGAAGCAGCTGATCTGAATGTCATCGAAGTGTCCAACGTGCAACAAATGGGATGCAGGCTTGCATCAGTTAAGACACCAACGTCGGTAGGGGGAATGGGGCACTACCTCTTGATGAAGCAGAAGCAAAAGAAACTAATTGTCTAAATAAAATGTCGTCAAGAGGCAGCGAAGAAAGCTTCACGAGTCGGCAAGGAGGGTAAAGTAGCGAGGGCAAGGAGAATAGAGTAGTAGGAGCAAGGAAAATAGAATATTAGTAATAGCGTCGTATTCGAAATTAAACGTATGAGATAAAAGGGATAATTATTCAAAACAACAGTTTACGAAATAATAATCAATATAAGAAAGGTATTGAATGAAAACAGTTAAGATTTACGTATCTGGTTTCAGTCGCAACCAGAAGCGTTCAAGGGGCGCCATCTAAGAGTAATGGGAAAAACTAAAACATGTATAATTCTATCTACACACCAATTTTTCAATTATCATGGAAGAATTCCCAATCAATCAATCAATCAATATATATATATATCTAATATATATATATATATATATATATATATATATATATATATATCAGGCAGTCCCCGGGTTACAATGGGGGTTCCGTTCTTAAGACGCGTCGTAACCCAAAAATCGTCGTAAGCCGGAACAACGTTTGGAAATATGTCTTAAACTAATATAAAGTTATAAAAACCTTTCTTGTAATCCTTTGGTTACACTTCATGTTGTTTACTGTAGTTTTATGTACAACCTGGAGTTATTTTCATAAAAAAATGCTGGTTCTTGAAGGTAAAAACTATTGTAATCCTCTGGTGACACTACATTCTTGAAGTTTTATGTACAACCTGGAGTGATTTTGCCAAATCTTGAGGGCTACAAGAACAGTTGATTACTATTTACGCATCATATAGACTAATTAAAGTAAATGTATCTTTAAATAGGCTTATATATTAGTATCAACAAAACATTTCCTGGCATGAGTCAGAGGCCATTTAATGAAACGAATACTTCTCTGTCCTATCTGTTCAGAAAATAAACGTTACGTCAATCCCCGATACCATTGTTGCCAAGACGTCTCTCTCTCTCTCTCTCGCTCTCTCTCTCTCTCTCTGATCAAATTGCACTGGAACCTTGACATACGATTGCCCTAATATACGAATGTTTTGAGATACAACAGAAAATTTGAGAAAACATATGCTTTGATATACAATGAAATATTTGAGATACGATTTTACGATGTGATAGTTGTATAGGCGACCGATAATTGGCGTTCAGTCAGTTTGTTGGTGCTGCATCGTTAACATGTTGTTGTTTAGTTTGTTGTATTTGTGCTTATTTTTCGTGTTATTTTGTCTATTTTATTATTAACCATGGGTCCCAAAGCTAAAGACAAAGCAGGTTATAAGAAAAAACCCAAGAAAATTATTTCGATGGAAGCAAAACATGAAATTATAGCAAAGCATGAACGTGGCGTTCGTATCGTCGATTTGGCAAACAAGTATGGTCGAAAACCTTCTACAATATTCATGATCATCAAGCAGAAGGAAGCTATAAAAACCTTCCAAAGGCATCACCATTATTTCTAAACTACGAACTGATTAAAAAATATAAATAAAAATTAGTTAAGCAATGTTATTTCATTTGTGTTTATTACGTAGTTATTAGTGTATATAGGTAAATAAAAAGAGAGCAAATTGTTCCATGCCACCCTTCCCTACCTCCTCCCCCTGCTGGCCTCACGTCATCTTTCGTTGTGATAAGTAAATTCCTTTCTTTTTTTTTAATGTGTGTGTTATTACTCGTTTATTTGTGTATAAATTGTGTATATTATATGTAATTTAGCTGTGTTTAGGTGTAGTTTCATAGCACTAGAACGGATGAATACATATTACATTATTTTAAATGGGAAAAAATGCTTTGAGATACAACTGTTTTGATATACGACGATGGTAAGGGAACAAATTAAATTCGTATGTCAAGGTTCCAGTGTACTTGATAATGTCTCTCTTTGGATACTTCAAGTTTGCCAAATCTTGAGGGCTACAAGAACAGTTGATTACCATTTACGTACCATATAGACTAATTAAAGTAAACGTATCTTTAAATAGGCTTATATTATTAGTAACAACAAAACATTTACTGGCATGAGTCAGAGGCCGTTTAACAAAACGAACACTTCTCTGTCCTTAACTCGGAGCGTCGGAAGATGCCTCTCTCTCCTCTCTCTCTCTCTCTCTCGTCTAAATCTCTTCTCTCTCTCTCTCTCTGATCAAATTATTGGATAATGTCTCTCTTTGCATACTTGGAATTTGCGTTGTAATCTAACCAGAAACTTCGTTTTGTTATTATTACTGGAAACAAGCAATGTTTTTTTCATTATTTGCGCTTTTGGACTGTTATATGTAAACTTTGCACACTGTAAGCTAGTATGTATTCATTCGCTCAGAAACTAGTTCCGCATATGAGGCGTCACTAAAGTATAGAAAAATACGACATAAAAGTGTCAAAAAAATCATCATAACCTCAAAAATTTTTGTTGTAATCTAACACTCCTTATTTTTATTAATATACTGTGCTAAACTATAAAGGATTTTTATCATAGTATGCGTTTTTAAAAAGCGTCGTTAACTTGGAGCGTTGGAAGCGTCAGCTTCGTAACCTCAGAACAAGCGTCGTAACCCAGGACGGATTTTTCCATTGAATATTTAAGAAAATGCGTCATAACCTCGGAATGTCGTAAGCCGGAACCGTCTTAACCCGGGGACCGCCTGTATATATATATTATATATATATATATATATATATATATATATATATATTATATATATATATATATATATATATATACTAGTTTCAATGAATGGGTTAATTGGTCCATTCACATCACTGTGATTTACCCAATGGAAAAAACAGTTGCCATGTCAAAAATAGAGGATGAAAAATGAAAAATACTGAAGAACGATATTTAGCAATAATTATCATCACTTAAAGCACCTCGAAGTTGAAATAATATCCAAAATAAAAAAAAACGTTGAAAAGTAATATAATATAAGGTTTTCTTAATGAATGAAGTTTTTCTATAAGAAGTGTGAAATTGTAAATATAGTATATGATTATGCCACGCAATTCTAAGAAAGAAACTTAAACTGTCTCTAATATATAGGTGATTAAACCACTTCACCTGACGGTGACCAGACTTTGGCCTGTTTCACGCTGAATAAGCCGAAGTCTGGCCACAGTGCTTCACTCCACAGACAAGAACTTATACAGTACACTCACGCACACACAATCACACCCGCCCCCCACCCTCTATCTCTCTCTCCATCTTTCTCTCTCTCTACATGCATCTCTCTCTCCATCTCTCTCTCTCTCTACATGCCTCGGTCTTCCTACTACTACTCCAACTCCTCCTCCTCCTCCTCCTCCCTCCCCGACTCCCACTCCTATTCCTATTGCTACTGCTGATATGGTTACAGCTGCTACAGTGTTAGAAATTACTATAATAAAGATAGTGATAAGAAATGAGAAGATCAAAACTACATTCCTAATATAAGTCTTAATAAAATTAATGGGTTTAAAGCAGACTAGACGAATATCTGGCAACAAAATATAATTACACATTGTTTGAAGTACTTCATCTCTCCTGTATATATTAACCCTGTGATTCTATCCAGGCACTAGAAATGCGTGGAATAATTATCATTGCATTTGCGATAATTATCATACGTTAAACCAGGCTTCTCCTCCTATCTTTACTATACCAATTTCAACTGGAAAGAGCGAAGAATGGCCACTCTAAGTTCACCCTTGTGGTGGCGAGGCTAGTGCCATCTACTATGTACTGTTAAAGTAGTGAGGGAGTGTCGACAAACTTTTTGACTTGACTGTATCTTTAAGATGGGCATATCTATCAATTAGTATATTCCTAATGCTACCATTAGGAAAATGGTTGGGTTGAAGTGTAAAACGAATTGGGACTACATTACTGAAGCTTATCAAGCACTTAATATTTCAGATACTACATCATATTCAGATATCAAGAAGAAATGAAATGAAATGCTGATGGCTATCTTACTATGGTAAGTCCTTAGAAGGATTATCAAAATAAGATTAAATGACCAGTGATGTTTAATGTTACATATACATAGATGAGCTTACCATGTCAAACAGACCAATTTCAACACATGGAGACGAAATCTCTCACGTGAAAATTACATTTTTTTGTTTCAACTTGCTCCAAGTAGAATTTACCATATAGCAGAGAGAAGTTACAATGATATTATAAAGATGAAACTTAAGGGAATTACTTAGCCTTGTCTGTGGTAGACAAAATTGGTATCATCTATCTTTGTGTCGTGCTCGTCTTCCACTCCACCACTACTAACAGATGATAGCAGATTGGGTTACTGGCCCTAACGAAAAAGCTGAATTCCTTCATCAAGCTTTTGAAGCTAAGGAATCAGCTGAGGATGTCCCTCTTCCTGATACTTGTCATTCTTAACCTGTTCTTACGCAATTTACATTTGTTAAAGCTTTAAAAAGATTTCTAATTTGTTGCCTCCCAAGATTAGTAGATTTTGGATTTTTTTCAACGTAATATCTTTGTCAGATGAGCACAAGCTTAATAATACAGTGTCTGTTCTAAAGAGTTTCATATCTGCAGACTGCAATACATAGAGTTCAATATCTGTCCTTTCTTTGCTCTCCCAAGTTACCAAAGGACTAATTTTAATCCACTGTACAAGTATGTGGAATCTAAAGGATTGGTAGCTATTAGTCAATATGCATATAAGACACAGTTTACTACCTGTGAAGCTCTTTTAAACTTGACATGCCATTTACAAGAGAAACTTGGTAAGATAATTCAAATAGATTTTAGTGGTTCTTTTGATTTAATCCACCACAATGCAATTATTTATAAACTTCGGAATCTTGGAGTGCATGGATATGTTTTGGGATTGCTTAAAGATTTTCTTACAAGTAGGCAGAAGTGAGTTGCAGTTCATAGGGTATTTAGCAAACTAAGACCTATTGTGTTTGGAGCTCCACAGAATAGTATACTTGGTTTACCGTTACTTTTTCGTGATATGGTTTATTGGCATGGAACACAATATTGTTCAGTATGCAGATGATACAACTTTTTTGGGTATAGTGATGTCTCCATGTATGAGAACTGAAACAGCGCCATTAGTCTCAATCGTGACACAGATCGGTTTAGTGAATGATGTAGACAGTGGGGTATGAGGCTGAACTACAGTACAACGAAAATATTATTAAATATTAGATCTCATAGATTTTCCACCCCATCTTCCCCTTCAAGTGGATATGACTCTGCTGAATAAGTTTGATATTTTGGTGTAACTTTTGACTCATATCTTAATTTTAAGAAACATTTAATGAAAGTGTCAGCAAATGGCACACAGAAGTCATGTATGTAAGGCAATGAAGTCAGTGCAACGAGTTTTAAGTAAATTGTTCTTTCTTTACTAGATTATTGCTCTCTGGGGTGGATGGTTCCATTAGCATTCATGACTTGGACCATCGGTTGATGATCTCTTGTTTGACAATTTTTTTTTCATTCTAATAGATATCTTTCACATTCTCACTGTGTCCTCTTACGTTTCAGAAAACTTATTATTAATCCACTGTATATATGTATTTGGAACCTAAAGGATTATTACCTGGTAACGAATATGAATAAAGGAAGCAGTTAGGTACCTGTGATGCTCTTTGAAATTTAAATGCCATATCAAGGAACATTGCTATGGGGTTTGAGTGTAGGATATTTCAATTTATTAATTCCATTTAGTGTATTCAAGTGATATGGTTGTTGGCCTGGAAAACAAGATTGTTCAGTATGCTGATGATGCAACACTTGTGGGTGAACTAAAGTCTCCATAATGAAAAATAAACCTGCCCTTAGTCTCAATCGTGAGAGGGAGCAGATTAGTGAATGCTACAGTCGTTGAGGTATGAGGCTGATCTCTAGTAAGAATTCAGTTCGTCTTTTGAATATATAATAATGATAAAAAAACACTACTAACAAGAAATTACACTAGCGAATATAGTCAGAATATATTGTATGATAAATGTGGCCATGGCGTGGGACAAAGAGTAAATTACAAAGGAATAATTAAGAAAAAAACTACTTTCTGAAGATTAAAATTGTGGGGCTATGCTCAGCTGAAGCGGAAGTTGCATCTTTCATTTAGGGAACATTTAGGCCTCAGGAGAAACCTGGAGAAGAATGAGTGATCAGAAAGAGAATTGGGTTTTTTCCCAGAATAGTGTACTGCTGGCAGGAGTAGGGAAGATTAGAAGTGTTAGAATCCTATTATTTTGAGTTAATAATAATAATAATAATAATAATATAATAATAATAATAATAATGATAATAATAATAATAATAATAATAATAATAATAATGGCAAAAGCCCTCCACTGGAGCCTGTGCAAGAAACATCAGCTACCTTGCAGTAATAAGTGGTACGAGCACCAACCTGAGGAGTGATAGAAAACGATCAGGCAAAGATCCTCTGGGACTATGGTATCAGAACGGATAGGGTGATACGTGCAAACAGACCAGACGTGACGTTTGATTGACAAAGTCAAGAAGAAAGGTATCACTCATTGATGTCGCAATACATGGGACCAGAGTTGAGAGAAAGAGAGGGAAAAAATAAAATGGATAAGTAGCAAGATCTGAAATAGAAAATAAGAAGATTATGGGATATGCCAGTGGAAATCGTGTAACCCCATAAATCATAGGGAAGCACTAGGGCACGATTCCCAAGAATGCCTGTAAAAGGAATCGTGGAAAAAACATAGATGGCTGAAGTAGCTGCTCCGGGCCTCATGCAGAAGAGTGTGATCCTAGAAACGGCCACCACTCATAGTAAGAAAAGTGATGGACTCCTAAGGAGGCAGGATGCAACCCGGAATCCCACACTATAAATACCACCCAGTCGAATTGAAGGACTGTGATAGAGCAAAAAAAAAAAAAAAAAAAAAAAAAAAACAATAATAATAATAATAATAATAATAATAATAATAATAATAATAATATAGCAAGCGAATGCCCGGCACTTGCACAGAACCAGTACAAAAAGAGGCCTGATTCAGTGGCAAAGCCCTCCACTGGAGCCTGTGCAAGAAACATCAGCTACCCTTGCAGTAATAGTGGTACGAGCACCAACCTGAAGGAGTGATAGAAAACGATCATGCAAAGATACTCTGGGACTATGGTATTAGAACGGATAGGGTGATACGTGCAAACAGACCAGACGTGACGTTGATTGACAAAGTCAAGAAGAAAGTATCACTCATTGATGTCGCAATACCATGGGACACCAGAGTTGAAGAGAAAGAGAGGGAAAAAATGGATAAGTATCAAGATCTGAAAATAGAAATAAGAAGGATATGGGATATGCCAGTGGAAATCGTACCCATAATCATAGGAGCACTAGGCACGATCCCAAGATCCCTGAAAAGGAATCTAGAAAAACTAGAGATTGAAGTAGCTCCAGGACTCATGCAGAAGAGTGTGATCCTAGAAACGGCACACATAGTAAGAATAGTGATGGACTCCTAAGGAGGCAGGATGCAACCCGGAACCCCACACTATAAATACCACCTAGTCGAATTGGAGGACTGTGATAGAGCAAAAAAAAAAAAATAATAATAATAATAATGAACAGGAATAAGGGATACCAACAGAACAAACTATTCGGAACCAACCAGAAAAGACTATACAGCCAACTAAGAGGGAAAGACAGCCACCAAAAAATTCCTGAAGCCGAATCAAGAAAGAGACTCTGGGAAAACATATGGAACAATCCAGTATCACACAACAAACATGCAACATGGCTCCAGGAAGTCAAGGAAGAAGAAACAGGAAGAATAAAACAAAGATTCACAGAGATCACGACAGACACAGTCAGACACCAACCAAAGAAAATGCCAAACTGTAAAGCTCCAGGTCCCAATGAAGTCCATGGATACTGGCTCAAAAACTTCAAGGCCCTACACCCACGAATAGCAGAACAACTCCAGCATTGTTGGATGACCACAGGGAGAACATCCTTAGCAAAAAACAAGAGTAAGGGAAATATAGCCAGTAACTACAGGCCTATCACCTGCCTACCAATAATGTGGAAGTTACTAACAGGTATCATCAGTGAAAGGCTATACAACTACCTAGAGGAGACAAACACCATCCCCTACCAACAGAAAGGATGCAGAAGGAAGTGTAGGGGAACAAAATACCAGCTCCTGATAAACAAAATGGTAATGAAGAACAGTAGGAGAAGGAAAACCAACTTAAGCATGGCATGGATAGACTATAAGAAAGTTTTCGGCATGATACCACACACATGGCTAATAGAATGCCTGAAAATATATGGGGCAGAGGAAAACATTATCAGCTTCCTCAAAAATACAATGCGCAACTGGAATACAATACTTACAAGCTCTGGAATAAGACTAGCAGAGGTTAATATCAGGAGAGGGATCTTCCAGGGCGACTCACTGTCCCCACTGCTCTTCGTAGTAGCCATGATTCCCATGACAAAAATACTACAGAAGATGGATGCCGGGTACCAACTCAAGAAAAGAGGCAACAGAATTAACCATCTGATGTTCATGGACGACATCAAACTGTATGGTAAGAGCATCAAGGAAATAGATACCCTAATCCAGACTGTAAGGATTGTATCTGGGGAAATCAGGATGGAGTTTGGAATAGAAAAATGCGCCTTAGTCAACATACAAAAAGGCAAAGTAACAAGAACTGTAGGGATAAAGCGGCCAGATGGGGGCAACATCAGACACATAGATGAGACTGGATACAAATATCTGGGAATAATGGAAGAAGGGGATATAAAACATCAAGAGATGAAGGACACGATCAGAAAAGAATATATGCAGAGACTCAAGGCGATACTCAAGTCAAAACTCAATGCCGGAAATATGATAAAAGCCATAAACACATGGGCAGTGCCAGTAATCAGATACAGCGCAGGAATAGTGAAATGGACGAAGGCAGTACTACGCAGCATAGATCAGAAAACCAGGAAACATATGACAATACACAAAGCACTACACCCAAGAGCAAATACAGACAGACTATACATAACATGAAAGGAAGGAGGGAGAGAGGACTACTAAGTATAGAGGACTGCGTCAACATCGAGAACAGAGCACTGGGGCAATATCTGAAAACCAGTGAAGATGAGTGGCTATAGAGTGCATGGGAAGAAGGACTAATAAAAGTAGACGAAGACCCAGAAATATACAGAGACAGGAGAATGACAAACAGAACAGAGGACTGGCACAGCAAACCAATGCACGAACAATACATGAGACAGACTAAAGCACTAACCAGCGATGACACATGGCAATGGCTGCAGAGGGGAGAGCTAAAGAAGGAATGATAACAGTGGCACAAGATCATGCCCTAAGAACCAGATATGTTTAAAGAACGATAGACGGAAATAACATCTCTCCCATATGTAGGAAGTGCAATACGAAAAATGAGACCATAAACCACATAGCAAGCGAATGACCTGCACTTGCACAGAACCAGTACAAAAAGAGGAATGATTCAGTGGCAAAAGCCCTCCACTGGAGCCTGTGCAAGAAACATCAGCTACATTGCAGTAATAATTGGCACAATCACCAACCTGAGGGAGTGATAGAAAATGATCAGGCAAAGATCCTCTGGGACTATGGTATCAGAACGGATAGGGTGATACGTGCAAATAGACCAGACGTGACGTTGATTGACAAAATCAAGAAGAAAGTATCACTCATTGATGTTGCAATACCATGGGACACCAGAGTTGAAGAGAAAGAGAGGGAAAAAATGGATAAGTATCAAGATCTGAAAATAGAAATAAGAAAGATATGGGATATGCCATTGGAAATTGTACCCATCATCATATGAACACTAGGCTCGATCCCAAGATCCCTGAAAAGGAATCTAGAAAAACTAGAGGCTAAAGTAGCTCCAGGACTCATTCAGAAGAGTATGATCCTAGAAACGGCGCACATAGTAAGAAAAGTGATGGACTCCTAAGGAGGCAGGATACAACCCGGCACCCCACACTATAAATACCACCCAGTCGAATTAGAGGACTGTGATAGAGCAAAAATAATAAGAATAATTATTATTATTATATTTTCTATCACAGTCCTCCAATTCGACTTGGTGATATTTATAGTGTGGGGTTCTGGGTTGTATCCTGCCTCCTTAGGAGTCCAGTCCGTCACTTTTCTTACTGTGCGCCATTTCTAGGATCACACTCTACTGCAGGAGTCCTGGAGTTACTTCAGCCTCTAGTTTTTCCAGATTCCTTTTCAGGGATCTTGGGATACTGCGTAGTATTCTTATGATTATGGGTACAATTTCCACTGGCATATTCCATATCCTTCTTATTTCTATTTTCAGGTCTTGATACTTATACATTTTTTCCTTTCCTTTCTCTTCAATTCTGGTTTCCCATGGTATGGCGACATCAATGAGTGATACTTTCTTCTTGATTTTGTTCAATTCTGGTTTCCCATGGTATGGCGACATCAATGAGTGATACTTTCTTCTTGATTTTGTCAATCCGTGTCACGTCTGGTCTATTTGCATGTATCACTCTATCTGTTCTGATACCATAGACCCAGAGATTCTTTGCCTGATCGTTTTCTATCACTGCTTCAGGTTGGTGCTCGTACCATTTATTACTGTAAGGTAGCTGGTGTCTCTTGCACAGGTTCCAGTGGAGGGCTTTTGCCACTGAATCATGCCTCTTTTTGTACTGGTTCTGTGCAAGTGCCAGACATTTGCTTACTATGTAGTTTATGGTTTATACACTTCCTACATAAGGGAGAGATGTTATTTCCATCTATCGTACTTTGAACATATCTGGTTCTTAGGGCCTGATCTTGTGCCGCTATTATCATTCCTTCAGTTTCCTTCTTAAGTTCTCCCCTTTGTAGCCATTGCCATGTTCCATTGCTAGCTAGTTCTTTAGTCTGTCTCATGCATGTATTGTCCGTGCATTGGTTTGTTGTGCCATTCCTCTGTTTTGTTTGTCATTCTCCTGTCTCTGTATATTTCTGGGTCTTCGTCTACCTTTATCAATCCTTCTTCTCATGCACTCTTGAGCCACTCGTCTTCACTGGTTTTCAGATAATGCCCCAGTCCTCTGTTCTCGATGTTGACGCAGTCCTCTATGCTTAGTAGTCCTCTCCCTCCTTCCTTTTTTGTTATGTATAGTCTGTCTGTATTTGCTCTTGGGTGTAGTGCTTTGTGTATTGTCATATGTTTCCTAGTTTTCTGGTCTATGCTGTAGAGTTCTGCCTTCGTCCATCCCACTATTCCTGCACTGTATCTGATTAATTGTACTGCCCATGTGTTTTCAGCTTTTATCATGTTTCCGGCGTTGAGATTTGACTCGAGTATTTCCTTGAGTCTCTGCATATATTCTTTCCTGATCATGTCCTTCATCTATTGATGTTTTATATCCCCTCCTTCCATTGTTCCCAGGTATTTGTATCTGGTCTCATCTATGTGTTTGATGTTGCTCCCATCTGGTAGCTTTATCCCTTCAGTCCTTGTTACTTTGCCCTTTTGTTTGTTGACTAAGGCACATTTTTTATTCCAAACTCCATCCTGATGTCCCCAGATACAATCCTTACAGCCTTGATTAAGGTATCTATTTCCTTGATGCTCTTACCATACAGCTTGATGTCGTCCATGAACATCAGATGGTTAATTCTGTTGCCTCTTTTCTTGAGTTGGTACTTTTGTCATGGGAATCATGGCTACTACGAAGAGTAGTGGGGAGGGGACAGTGAGTTACCCTGAAAGATCCCTCTCCTCTGCTAGTCTTATTCCAGAACTTGTAAGTATTTTATTTCAGTTGCATATTGTATTTTTGAGGAATCTGATGGTGTTTTCCTCTGCCCCATATATTTTCAGGCATTCTATTAGCCATGTGTGTGGTATCATGCCGAAGGCTTTCTTGTAATCAATCCATGCAATGCTTAGGCTGCTTTTCCTTCTCCTACTGTTCTTCATTACCATTTTATCTATCAGGAGCTGGTCTTTTGTTCCCCTACACTTCCTTCTGCAGCCTTTCTGTTGACGAGGGATGGTGTTTATATCCTCTAGGTAGTTGTATAGCCTTTCACTGATGATACCTGTTAGTAACTTCCACATTATTGGTAGGCAGGTGATAGGCCTGTAGTTACTGGCTATATTTCCCTTACTCTTGTCTTTCTGTAGTGAGGATGTTCTTCCTGTGGTCATCCATATGGGCGCATGGTGATTTGTGATACAATGCTGGAGTTGTTCTGCTATTCGTGGGTGTAGGGCCTTGAAGTTTTTGAGCCAGTATCCATGGACTTCATCAGGACCTGGGGCTTTCTAGTTGGGCATTTTCTTTAGTTGGTGTCTGATTGTGTCTGTCGTGATCTCAGTGAATTTTTGTTTTACTCTCCCGGTTTCCTCTGTTTTGACTTCCTGGAGCCATGCTGCATATTTGTTGTGTGATACTGGATTGCTCCATATGTTTTCCCAGAGTCTGTTACTTGGTTCAGCTTCAGAAATTTCTTGATGGTTGTCATCCCTCTTAGTTGGCTGTATAGTCTTTTCTGGTTGGTTCTGAATAGTTTGTTCTGTTGGTATCCCTTATTCTTGTTCATGTACCGTTGGATTATATTTGTTTTGGCTTAAGCCTCTGTTTTACATGTTCCACTGTGTTGTTTAGTCCCCTCTCCTGTACTTTGTATTTCTCGTTCAGTTCCTCCCTTGTTTTCTTGCTTCTTAGCCTTTTTTCTGCCATCTCATCACCATGATTTGCTTTCCCAGGCACCTTTTCCAAGGAGGTTGCTGTTTTGGTTTCTGTTGGGTTGGTTGTGCAGGTGTTGTTGGTGTTCGAATCCCCATCAGTTCTGCTACTAATCTTGCTCCTGCATATGCCAAGTTATTTGTTTCTGTGATACTGGTGGTGTGTATTATTCTCATTATTTCATTGACCTCACTTGTTTTCTCCCTTAATATCTTGGGTGTTGTAGGCTTTCATGGAAGGGATCTTTGTTCTCTGTATCTGGCTCCATCCTTTGTCTGATCTTTTCTACCCATTCCGTCCTCTCTGCTCCCTGTTACTTCGTTGGTGTTTCTTCGTGTGTCATTGTTTGATACCTCATCATCCCTTTCGTCTTCTGTGGTGTCGTCTCTCAGTTCGTCATCTTGCAATTCGTTGCCATGTATGGTACAGATCCTTTCCCAAGGAATTAACACCAAGGAGAGCGGTCACCCATCCAGTGATTGACCAGCCCAAATATTGCTTAACCAGTCCATTGACGACCTATCCCCCTCTGCCACGGCGCCACATTATTATTATTATTATTATTATTATTATTATTATTATTATTATTATTATTATTATTATTATTATTAATTAATTTATTTATTTATTTATCTATTTACTTATATTGATGTATCACATTCATCCTAGTCGACTGGGTGTTTTTTTTACAGCGTTGGGTTCCGGGTTGCGTCCTGTCTCCTTAGGAGTCCATCACTTTTCTTACTATGTGTGCTGTTTCTAGGAGTACACTCTTCTGCATGAGTCCTGGAGCAACTTCTAGTTTTTCTAGCTTCTGTTTCAGGGATCTTGGGATCGTGCTTAGTGTCCCTATGATTATGGATACAATTTCCACTGGTATATTCCATATCCTTCCCATTTCTATTTTCAGGTCTTGATACTTATCAATGTTTTCTTTCTTTCTCATCTACTCTGGTGTTGCATAGTATTGAGACATCAATGAGTGATACTTTCTTCTTGATTTTGTTAATCAACGTCACGTCTGGTCCATTGACATGTATCACCCTATCTCTTCTTATACCATAGTCCCAGTGGATCTTGGCCTGATCGTTCCCTACACTCCCTCAGGTTGGTGCTCGTACCACTTATTACTACAAGGTAGCCGGCGTTTCTTACATATGCTCCAGTAGAGGGCATCAGCTTCCTATCTGATTTATGGTCTCGTTTTTCACATTACATTCTCTGTATATGGACGAGATGTTATTTTCATCTATCGCTCTTTGAACATATCTGTTCCTAGGGCCTAGTCTTATGTCGTGATTATTATTATTATTATTATTATTACTATTACTATTATTATTATTTTTTTTTTTTTTTTTTTTTTTTTTGCTCTATCACAGTTCTCCAATTCGACTGGGTGGTATTTATAGTGTGGGGTTCCGGGTTGCATCCTGCCTCCTTAAGCCCCTATTACACAAATCCGGTTTCCTACGGCGCCGTCGGTCGCGACGCTAGCATATGTTCAAGCCGGAGTGTGTGATAGCAAATTGGCCGTATGAACGCTCACCCACAGCGGCCGGATATGAAACTTTCGCCACTACTAAAGTTGGCCGTGCGGCTGTCGTACGTCACGACTGAGGACGTAGCGTGTAATTGCTCACCGTATGGTATGACATCAGTCTGAGGCTGCACCTGTACATTTATGAACCTTGGATACTCTGGAATAAAGTTTGAAACTTCTTTATTTTTTTTTAATTAACCTGGTATGAATGTTTCATACTAAAACGAGAAATTAGTTATTTATGCAAAATAAACTTACCTTCAGATATTTTGGGCCTAAACATTTGTAGATTGCTGCACATGTTTCTGGGATTATTGCACTGAGAGAAGGCTGCGATATAATTGTTGTAAACTTTAGATCGCTATATGTTCTTCCTGTAGCAAGAAATCTCAGTGGCTGAAAGACGCTCATGTGGACTAATTGCTTCTCTCATGCAAGTGTCCTTTTTTTCTATTAAAGGTGATACCTGACTTAAGAGTTCCAAATATATGTGTCATGATCCATTTGCATGTAGTTAAACCAGTCACCTTTTTCTAGTGCTAGTTCCTTCATTAAGTTAACATGAGAGTATTTTTGTCGTTTACGCAGCCAATGTTTGGACCAAATCTAACTTTTTCTTGTTTTCACCTTCAAACAGCACGCTAGAGCAATAGCAACGAGATTGTCGTCGAGAGAAGACATGTCACTCCTCCACCA
>NC_061100.1:54262810-54294229 GCF_015104395.2 Macrobrachium nipponense
ATCCAGTCCATCCATGACTCCTACCTGTTTAGGGGGACTGCGCCAGTGCTGTTGCCCGTTCTCTGGCGTTATTTCAAAAGCTTTAGAGTTAAATCGCATCACTGTAGCTAGATCTTCTTGCTCGGCAGGTGTTAGAGCTCAGAGTGCAATATAACCTTTTCCCTTCATGTGCTTATTCATGGTAAGGGAAATCTCTTCACGTGTGGGGGTGATTTTCTCAAAGACTCTCTCAATGTGATCGAGCTAAGCCTTCGACGCTGTGTCCATCGAAGGTTGAATAAATGAACTCATCCCTTGGAAGATGTTATGGGAAGTATTACTATTCGGGTGTGGTACTCTCTACTGCACTATAGCTACAGGAAGATGTGCAATGAATTAGCCAACAAGGTATGATGCCACTGACTGGAATGGTATAAGCAAGGAGTAAAAGGGTTCCGACAAACTCTCTGCACTTAAGTTCTAACAGCTTATGCAAGTCTCAGCAATGATACTAAATGTCAAAACGGGAGTGAGTGTCAGCAGAACTGCACTCCTAAAGGCACAAAAATTGCAGTAGCTCATAATAGTAGAGGAGTGTAAATATAGCTCTAATGGATTGTTTTATTCCTAAGAATTTGAATTTGGGACTAAACGAAAATATGTTCAACTTCTTTGATGTAAGAAAAAGTTTCTTCACGAATATGCTACCTGGGCTATTCTCCTTTATTGACTCCAACCTCTAATTCAGAGTTGAACTCTGACAAATTCATGGTCATACAAGGAACTTAAAGATCTTTCTATTTGCCAGTGATTCGGTTCAGCCCATATTTTCAATTCATCACGACATGATTTTGTCACTACTATATGCAATAAATTTCAATGTGCAAAGTGTAAGTCGCAATGGATATATATTGGTTAAATGGAAATTATAAAGTAAAAGTCTGTTATAAACAGTTTTCTTTAATATAAGCTTAATTAGCACACGGAAAACGGTAGTTACACAATGAAAGAAGAGGCTTATTATACTGAAATCTTTTGCCTACATGTCAATAATGCAGTGCCAAAGACCTAGCAAGCTTACCAATAATGACATCTCTCTCCACTATGACCCAAAAGTTCGTTTTGTTTTCATTTATTATTTTGTTTACTCATTTGCGTCATTGATACATTTTTTCTTTGTCGTTTATCTTTAGGAAATGATGAAACTCGCAAAGGATAAAAATTAAAAAAACTGCCTCTTGGTGGAGGTTTGTCCTTCCGAAAAGTGAAAATATTTCATTTTACCTGTTAAACATTCCCTGTCTTGGAACAAAATCTCACTTCAGAAACTACACGGGATTTACCGTAAAATAAATAAATAAATTAAAGAAAAATTAAGAAATGGCTAAGCGAACATATTCAATCGTTCTGTATACATTGTGGGCTTGGAAACGATGCCTTTATTTACATGTTAAAGAAGTCGAACCTTTTTACAATAAATTATCTATTGCCGATTATGGGCCTGGATCAAGTATCAGCCGCAACCCTTCCCTTATCTACATAAGCTCATGGTTTGTACGTATCGCGAACTTTATATTCCTAACACTCAAAATTTCCTTCGTAACAGAGTTAGGCTAATTACAGAAAAAAAATTGAACCAAACATCTAGACCAATGGATGGATACGAATGAAGTTGTGTTACGGAATTCAGAAAACTAAACCATAAATTGTAACTCTCTCTCTCTCTCTTCCCTTCAAAGATTGCTTGCGTGTGCATTCTGGACTGCCTCGGCGGTTCCTTAGACTTTCCCTTTTCCTTTTCCTGGTGGGATTCGTGCCACTCTCAGGAAATGAGATGCATTTGAGGAGGGAGGTTACCAAATCTTCCAGTATGTACCCGTCCTCTTTTGAGAGTTTTAAGATTTCAGCGCTTTATGCAATGCTTCTGCTGACCTTCACATTTGTTCCAGGGCCTTACATTTTTCTTCTCCATCGATGATTTTTATTTCTTCTAATTTTATTATAAATAAATGTATGTTTATGGAGTTCTTGCTTTGCACTAATGTCGGGTGAAAGAAAACATCAATCGTATTCTTGAGGAGTGATACAAAATAATTAAGGGGCACAAATTAAGCGTAACCGACGCGACGGGACGATCTCTAGCTAACTTAATGTATGTCCCGGAAGCAATAGTACTGCTATAATGGTGAAATTTTGATATTGCCATGACATACATGCTTTAAGGAGAAACATTAGTTGCAATAAACAATTATTATTATTCATTATTATGCCACATATTTATATATATATATAATAATTATATTATATATATATATATATATATAAAAAATAAATAATATAAAATAATTATTATGATATATTATATATATATATATATATATAAAATATATATATATATATATATATATATATATATATATATATATATATATCATATTATATATAAATTATAATATAAATATATAATAATATATAATATATATATCTATATATTATATATATATAATGTATATATATATAAATATAATTTTTTTTTTCTCTCTTTTTTCAATCACAGTCGTCCTCTTCGACTGGGTGGTTTTTATAGTGTGGGATTCCGGGTTGCATATTTCCCAAGTCTGGAAGAGTTTAGGGATGGGGAAAATTAGGACTTAGCAAAGCGCGTAGAGCTGATCCATGACGTCACAAGCCAAGCCTTTTAACTCCCTTCTCAGTCCTATATCCATTACTGCCGCCAGTCACGAAGCTGAAGAAACACTTTCTTCTCAATTTCACAGTTTACGGCTTGTATGACATATACATTTTGGTCACATATATCTAAACATAATGCAACACTAATTTAACAACAGTATATTCTTCAAATCAAATGAGATACACCATGCAATATATTATGCATTATTGGCTTTCTCCCTCTTGATAAATAATATTTTCACATCGCAATTTTCTAAATTATATACTTGAAAATGCATGTTTAAAGCCATTTATAAAGAGTTGCGATAACTCATGGGATGAATCAAACAATTTACAAGATGGTAAAAATGATGGTATCTTACCTGTTTGTAAGGAAAATATAGAGAGGGAGTAGGCTTACACTACGGATTTCCATGGACATATGCTATTTCGTAGTGATTCACATTACTGTACATTGTATAAAAGCAATATACTGGTCATTACTAAGTTATGAACAAAAATCAGACTGATATAGTCCCTACTATTTACAGGGACACAGCATCAGCTTCATTCACTCAATTATTTCAAGAGCTAATGTGCCCTTAAGGAAACCTAAGGAAACCTACGGTATTGTTTTGGTGATCTAAGTAATCGATCTGTAACCAAATATAGTTATGTGACAAACTCATCCTGTCAGTAGCTAATCTGAATACGGTTGTTTTTCAACTTGTACTTGATAAGCTGTAGCAAATAATTGCCTTTTTGAAGTGGATTCCGTTTTTATAAAACCTTCCAGAGGTCCTTACCTGACTGGTTCTTGTCATTCATTGTGTGCAATTAATCATATAAAAAGTTTTTATTGAAAATTGTTTGCTTCTGATTTTTAATTTTCATACATTGTGTACAAATAAATAAAAAGTGATAATATAATTCAGCATTGAACAATTTTAGCAAGCCCTTATGTGATTTTTGCTTAAAATTCTTTGCGTACAAAGAAAACACTGATCATTTAATTTATTTAGTATTTTTAGCAAACCTTTCGTACTTGTCATTCATTGTGTGCAAAAAATCAAAATGAGTATTTCATTAGTTTGTAATACTTTTAGCAATTTTAGGAGTACAGAATACTACCTATTTACGGAGTTACAGTAGGCTTTTTACTAAGCTGAACTAGGGCAGAACTGATACAAAGATTTATTGAACTGCTTTATGCTTTAAAGTATATGTGGATGACACCTTTTTTCCATCTCTTTCAACAGCAAATTTTATGGAAATATTCAACATGTATTAATTAAAGCCAGGGATAACGGTTGTATATAAGTATACTACTATTTTTTCATCCAAGTTCACACTCAATGGCCAAATGTATGCCTTAAATTAAGTGCATAATTTTTTTTTTTTACATATAGATTTTTGGCATTATGCCAAGCACTGGGGCAACTAAGGCCATTCAGCGCTAAAACGGAAATTGATAGTAAAAGGTTTGAAAGGTGTTACAAGGGGGAAAAACTCAAAGCAGTCGCACTGTGAAGCAATTGTTAGGAGAGGGTGGACAATGAGATGGAAGAAAGAGAATATGAACGGAGGTAACAGTAAAATTAATAAAAGTAGTTGCAGCTAAGGGCCGAAGGGACTCTGCAAAGAATGCCTACATTGCACCGAATGAGGTGCACTGACGGCACTATCCCCTACCGGGTACATAAATTTGTCAACAAAACTGAATCCTCCACATTTCTTTTAAGCATAAGGCAATTATGGCCTTTTTATAGCCAGAAACAACAGGCAGTAGCGCCTGAAAAACGTTCCACGCTCCTTGCTTTTAAAATTGTCACTTTCAAAGTCCAAGATTCTTGATGGGAGTCGAAGTGCCGCGAAGATCTTGGCCTCCTGTCTGTAGTCTGTGGTGCTAATTACAGGTCATATACCATCATTTCTACCATATCATCAATTATACCATCTTGTATATTGTTTGATTCATCCCATGTGTTATCGCAATTCCTTTTAAATGACATTAAACATACATTTTTAAGTATACAGTGTAGCAACTCACGATGAAAATATTATTTATACAGTAAATGTCGACTTTGCGAGCAGGAGTTAAGAGGCACTGAACATTATTATAAAGAGGGAGAAGCCAATAACGCTTAATATATTTCACGGTGTATCTCATTTGAAGAATATATTGTTTGTTGAATTAGTGTTAAATTATTCTTGGATATATCTGATTAAAATGTATAGGTCATACAAGCCGTAAGTTGTAAAATGGGGAAGTTTTTCTCCGGCATAGTGACTGCAGTAATAGCTATGAGACCGGCTGTAGCTAAAAGGCGTAGCTTGTGACGTCATGGATCAGTTCTACGCACTTTGATTGGCTCTAATTTTCCCCATCTCTAAACTCTTCCAGACTTAGGAAATATGCTTCCGGGTTGCAACCTGCCTCCTTAGGATGCACACTCTTTATGCATAAGTCCTGGAGCTACTTCGGCATCTTGTTTTTCCAGGTTCCTTTTCAGGGATCTTGGGATCGTGCCTAGTGTTCCTATGATATGGGTACCTACAATTTCCTCTGGCATATCCCATATCTTTATTTCTATTTTTCGGTCTTGAAGTTACTTTTCAATTTTTTCTCTCTCTTTCTCGTCTA
Source organism: Macrobrachium nipponense (assembly GCF_015104395.2). Taxonomy (NCBI): domain Eukaryota; kingdom Metazoa; phylum Arthropoda; class Malacostraca; order Decapoda; family Palaemonidae; genus Macrobrachium; species Macrobrachium nipponense. The sequence goes on from NC_061100.1 coordinate 54,268,104, forward strand.
TTCTGGTGTCCCATGGTATTGCAACATCAATGAGTAATACTTTCTTCTTGATTTTGTCAATTAACGTCACGTCTGGTTTATGATACCACAGTCCCAGAGGGATTTTACTTGATCGTTTTCTATCAGTCCTTCAGTTTGGTGGTCGTACCACTTATTACTGCAAGGTAGCAGGTGTATCTTGCACAGGCTCCAGCGGAGGGTATCTGCTACTGAATCGTGCCTCTTTTTGTGCTGGTTCTGTGCAAGTGGCGGACATCGCATACTATGTGATTTATGGTGTCGTTTTTCATATTACACTTCCTACATATGGGTGAGCAGTTATATCCATCTATTGTTCTTTAGACATATCTGATTCTTAAGGCCTGGTCTTGTGGTGCAGTTAGTATACCTTATGTTTCCTTCTTGAGTTTTCCCCTCTGTAGCCATTGCCAAGTTTCATCGCTGGTCAGTTCTTTAGTCTGTCTCGTGTCACTGAATGTGCATTGGTTTGTTGTGTCATTCCTCTGTTCTGTTTGTCATTCTCTTGTCTTTGTATACTTCAGGGTTTTCGTCTACTTTTATCAGTCGTTCTTCCCATGCACTCCATAGCCACTCGTCTTCACTGGTTTTCAGATATTACCCCAGTGCTCTGCACTCGATGGTGACGCAGTCTTCTATGCTTAGTAACCCTCTCCTTTCTTCCTTTCGTGTTATGTATAGACTGTCTGTTTTTGCTCTTGAGTGTAGTGTTTTGTGTATTGGCATGTGTTTCCTAGTTTATCCTTATTATTATTATTAAGGGTGTTGTTTTGATAGTATATGCCCATAAGAATGAAATATCCGATATAAGGGTACAAGAGAATAAATGTAGAGAATATAAGCAAGATCTTTCATATACCAACAATAAATGAATAACAGAATAATTTAGAAAATTAGTAATTATGTCAGTAGTGATATTTCCAAACACAAGAATATATATCATATACGTGAGGAAACATATCGATACCTTAGATCCTTGATAAATTTTTCAAGGGAAGATCTTTAACAATTATAATCCCATCATCACAGCAGCAAATATCTGTAATCATAATAGTAAAGATATACTATGTAACACTTGAGATCACCAAACCAAAATAAAAATACTACTAAGGACGAAAACATTTCCTTCGTTTTCTCTCGACGTTTGGAGATTAGTGATTAATAATATGGAAAAAAAAAAAACTCATAAAGCAGGTAAAGGTAGCTCTTAATGCCTTGCAGTTGGTTTAAAGGCCGCCATTAAAATGTTTTACATTTTTACGAGCTACGTCAAAAGGAAATGATTGCTCCATCAAAGTCTTTCTTCAGTGAGAGCGACTGTTTGGGGTGTGGGGCGTACGCATGCGTGGGGATGAGGGGGGTAGTACCTACATGGGAATTGGGACTAGGTAGCACTGATATTGGGAGGGACAGTCTTCAACAGAGGCCTTCTATTTCGTGATTTCACTTTTCAACCGAAGTGAATTCCGTTGCAGAGAATAAGTATATTTGTTATTGGTTTTTGATTTGAGCCTGCCTTCTTTTTTTTTCTTTTTCTTGTAGGACAAACGTTGAAATAATTTATTTTATTACAATGTGCTTCGAATGTCTTCAAGCTTAATCTCTTATCCATAAAATAGGCGTCACAATCGTTATTTTTTATTAATATGATCTGAACTGGACATGCGTAGAATCATGAAAAAAATAAGAAAGATTGCAATCTAAAAATGGCAGTCTTGGGGGAGAACCCAGCATATTGCATTTCAAATATATCTAAGTTTTTTATCTATTTTCTTTATAAAGTCACACTTGCCAAGTATACATGAGTAATGCAAAGGCGTAACATTCCACCAGTAATCGCCAAAAAAGAAGTAATTAAATTATAAATGGCTTTAAGTGAGGAATATAAAATTAATTATGATAAATAGCTAATAGTTCACTCTTTTACTATAGAATTTACTACGAATTGCCAAGACAAGAAAGTTTAGACATCCAGGTTAAATCTAGATGCCTTTACTGCATTTAAAAAGAAACAGTGAATAATGCAATGGTCTATTAAAAGAACGGAAATGTGAAAGTTATAAGCAAATGTATTTAACGTCCTTCTTCGTATTTTACGCATTTAAAAAAATCATGTAATCTTAATATCATAGATTCCATTCATATTCTATGTTTGTATGCATATTTATGAAGAATATATAATTTTTAACGTCGTTATACATACGTAAATACGCGTAATAAATATATAAATACATACCATTTCTATACACACTAGAATAATGAGAAGGAAAACTAAAATCCCATCGCACCACTTTCGTGGGAAAATCCCAGGTAGCTTACTAAAACTAGGAATTTTAAACTTTAATTAAACTTATGTCCTGCCATAATTGTTTCCCGTGAAGCTATTAAAGTCTCCCCTTGCTTATTAGTTTCATATGAGCAACAAAATTATTGTTCCTAAGGGGAATGGCCGTGATTCTAATTACGTCATCAGAATCTTGTAATGAATGCCTCCGGTGAGTCATAGTTTAGACAAAAATATGCGGTGGTTAGCGTCCCCGACTTGACTCACAGTAGGTAGGCTTTTCGGTTTTTGAGGAATCGTTCTGCAGTTGTCGAATGTCCTGTATTTAATGACAAGAATCATAGGGACACGACAGTCATTAGTTAATTACGTGATGTTTACTTACGACATTCTGCAGATGGAAATGTCGTATCACGCTTTGTATTGCGTTTTAGTTTTCTGTCAAAGAAAAACTATTCGTCTGTCCGCCCTCAGATCTTGAAAACTACTGAGGCTAGAGGGCTACAAATTGGTATGTTCATCATCCACCCTCCAATCATCAACATATCAAATTGCAGCCCTCTAACCTCAGTAGTTTTTATTTCTTTCAGGTTAAAGTTAGACATGACTTTAGGTATCAACAACATAGGGCGTTGATGAAAGTTTCATGGGCCACTGCTGAGAGTTCCATGGGCCGTGGGTGACTACCAGGCATTTCTTAAATTTTTTTTTTTTTAAACTACGATAAGTATTCTATACACATTCCCTCCTATGTGAAAACAAGAGATAATGAATCATCTTTCTCAAATTTACTGATGTTTTCCATCTGTTATATAAGAAATATTTCGTATGTAATAAGTGCAAAATAAATTAACTTTTGAAATCAAATAAAGGAAACTATCTATATTTTAACAAAGAATTATCCTTATAATATTTATCATTATATCACTCTGCTTACTCAGATTATTTATTGTAAACAAAATTATATATTGTCCCTTTAAACAGTGAAACAAAATGTTATTGTTAGACATGACATTACGCACGCATTATTTTAATAAAAAAAATAACGATTGTGACGACTATTTTATAGATAAGAGATTAAGCTTGAAGTCATTTGAAGTACATTGTAATAAAATAAATTATTTCAACGTTAGACCTACAAGAAAAAGAAAAAAAAGAAGGCAGGCTCAAATCAAAAACCAATAGAAAATATACTTATTCTCTGCAACGGAATTCACTTCGGTTGAAAAGTGCAATCACGAAATAGAAGGCCTCTGTTGAAGACTGTCCCTCCCAATATCAGTGCTACCTAGTCCCAATTCCCACGTAGGTACTACCCCCCTCATCCCCACGCATGCGTATGCCCCACACCCCAAACAGTCGCTCTCACTCAAGAAAGACTTTGATGGAGCAATCATTTCCTTTTGACGTAGCTCGTAAAAATGTAAAACATTTTAATGGCGGCCTTTAAACCCACTGCAAGGCATTATGAGCTACCTTTACCTGCTTTATGAGTTGTTTTTTTTTTCATATTATTAATCACTAATCTCCAAACGTCGAGAGAAAACGAAGGAAATGTTTTCGTCCTTTGTAGTACTTTTATTTTGGTTTGGTGATCTCAAGTGTTACATAGTATATCTTTACTATTATGATTACAGATATTTGCTGCTGTGATGATGGGATTATAATTGTTAAAGATCTTCACTTGAAAAATTTATCAAGGATCTAAGGTATCGATATGTTTCCTCACGTATATGATATATATTCTTGTGTTTGGAAATATCACTACTGACATAATTACTAATTTTCTAAATTATTATGTTATTCATTTATTGTTAGTATATGAAAGATCTTAATTATATTTTCTACATTTATTCTCTTGTACCCTCATATCGGATATCAAATTCTTATGTGCATATACTATTAAAACAACGCCCTTAATAATAATAATAATAATAATAATAATAATAATAATAATAATAATAATAATAATAATAATAATAATAATAATAATACACAAAGCGCTACACCCAATAGCAAATACAGACAGACTATACATAACAAAAAAGTAAGGATGGAGAGGGTTACTAAGCATAGAGGACTGCGTTAACATCGAGAGCAGAGCACTGCACTGGGACAATATCTGAAAACCAGTGAAGACGAGTGGCTAAGGAGTGCATGGGAAGAACGACTGATAAAAGAAGACGAAAACCCTGAAGTATACAAAGACAAGAGAATGACAAACAGAACAGAGGAATGACACAACAAACCAATACACGGACAGTAAATGAGACAGACTAAAGAACTAGCCATGCGATGAAATATGGCCATGGCTACAGAGGGGAAAACTCAAGAATAAAAGAGAAGGAATACTAACTGCGGCACAAGACCAGGCCCTAAGAATCAAATATGTCTAAAGATGGGAATAACTGCCCACCCATATGCAGGAAGTGTAATATGAAAAACGACACAATAATTCACATAGCATGCGATGCCCGGCACTTGCATAGAACTAGCACAAAAAGAGGCACGATTCAGTAGCAGATACCCTCCACTGGAGCCTGTGAAAGAAACACCAGCTACCTTGCAGTAATATGTGGTCGAACACCAAACTGAAGGACTGATAGAAAACATCACGTAAAAACCCTCTGGGACTATGGTATCAGAACAGATAGGGTGATACGTGCCAATAGACCGGACGTGACGTTAATTGACAAAATCAAGAAGAAAGTATCACTCATTGATATCGCAATACCATGGGACACCAGAATAGACGAGAAAGAGAGAGAGAAGATTGAAAAGTAACTTCAGGACCGAAAAATAGAAATAAAAATATGGGATATGCCAGTGGAAATTGTAGGCACCCTAATCATAGGGACACTAGGCACGATCCCAAGATCCCTGAAAAGGAACCTGGAAAAACAAGATGCCGAAGTAGTTCCAGGACTCATGCATAAAGAGTGTGCTCCTAGAAACAGTACACATAGTGAGAAAAGTGATGGACTCCCAAGGTGGCAGGATGCAACCGGAATCCCATACTATAAAAACCACCCGGTCGAAAAGGACGACTGTGATTGACAAAAAAAGAAAACAAAAATAATAATAATAAATATATAAATAATAAAATGACAATAATAATAATAATAATAATAATAATAATAATAATAATAATAATAATAATAATAATAATAATAATAATAACGATCATATGTTTATGTGCAACTAATGTCTTTTTAAAGCATATATGTCATGGCAATAATAAAATTCCACCATTTTGCCAATATTGTTGCTTCCGGGACATACATTTATAATAAAATTAGAAGAAATAAAAATCATAGATGGAGAAGAAAAATGTAAGGCCCTGGAACAAATGTGAAGGTCAGCAGAAGCATTGCATAAAGCGCTGAAATCTTAAAACTCTCAAAAGAGGACGGGTACATACTGGAAGATTTGGTAACCTCCCTCCTCAAATGCATCTCATTTCCTGAGAGTGGCACAAATCCCACCAGGAAAAGGAAAAGGGAAAGTCTAAGGAACCGCCGAGGCAGTCCAGAATGCACACGCAAGCAATCTTTGAAGGGAAGAGAGAGAGAGAGAGAGAGAGAGAGAGAGAGAGAGAGAGAGAGAGAGAGAGAGAGAGAGAGTTACAATTTATGGTTTAGTTTTCTGAATTCCGTAACACAACTTCATTCGTATCCATCCATTGGTCTAGATGTTTGGTTCAATTTTTTTTTTCTGTAATTAGCCTAACTCTGTTACGAAGGAAATTTTGAGTATTAGGAATATAAAGTTCGCGATACGTACAAACCATGAGCTTATGTAGATAAGGGAAGGGTTGCGGCTGATACTTGAGCCAGGCCCATAATCGGCAATAGATAATTTATTGTAAAATGGTTCAACTTCTTTCACATGGAAATAAAGGCATCGTTTCCAAGCCCACAATGTATACAGAACGATTGAATATGTTCGCTTAGCTATTTCTTAATTATTCTTTTATCTATTTATTTATTTTACGGTAAATCCCGTGTAGTTTCTGAAGTGAGATTTTGTTCCAAGGCAGGAAACGTTTGACAGGTAAAATGAAATATTTTCACTTTTCCGAAGGACAATCCTTCACCAAAGGATCAGTTTTTGGATTTTTATCCTTTGCGATTTTCATCTTTTCCCAAAGATAAACGAAAAAAAATGTTTTAATGACGCTAAGGAGTAAATGAAATAATAAATGAACACAAGACGAACTTTTGGGTCATAGTGCAGAGAAATGACATTGGTAAGCTTGCTAGGTCTTTGGCACTGCATTATTGACATGTAAGCAAAACATTTCAGTATGATAAGCGTCTTCTTTTATTGTGTAACTACCATTTTCCGAGTGTTAATTAAACTTATATTAAAGAAAAAACTGTTTATAACAGACTTCTACTTTACAATTTCCATTTAACCAATCCATTGCGACACTTACACTTTGCGCATTGAAATTTATTGCATATAGTAGTGACAAAATCATGTCGTGATGAATTGAAAATATGGGCTGAACCGAATCACTGGCAAATAGAAAGATCTTTAAGTTCCTTCTATGACCATGAATTTGTCAGAGTTCAACTCTGAATTAGAGGTTGGAGTCAATAAAGGAGAATAGCCCAGGTAGCATATTTGTGAAGAAATTTTTTCTTACATCAAAGAAGTTAAACATATTTTCGTTTAGTGCCAAATTCAAATTCATAGGAACAAAACAATCCATTAGAACTATTTTATAAGCTAGACAAAATCTGGATTAACGGTATCGCATTCCTGGTGGTTATTTCGTACAGCAAAGTATTCAGGAATCTGTCGCTCTTCATCATTGTCAGTGGCAGTTTGAAAGTGTCAAAACATTAATCTTTTGCTTTAAAGGAGTAAATAAAGTAAAAATGCACTACGTAACAATCTGAACGAAGTTTATTGCAAATCAGCATATCCACTTTGAATAAATTATGCCGTTTTCCCTCTCTTTTTTCCCTCTCTTTTATATATGAACATTTGCTTTCAAAGTTAATGTTGCTTTTTTTTTAACTAGAAAGATTTTTATCGAAAGTTCTGAATTCCGTAACACAACTTTATTCGTATCCATGCCCTGGTCTAGATGTTTGTTCCGTTTTTTCACTGCATAAACAGAAATGCCTTACTCATTGATTGCAAAATCCATTGAAGATGAGCAAATAAATTAAATTGACCGTCGATCACTATATCTAAGCCAAAGGGACACTAGAATTCTGGCCAAGAAAGGCTTACTTGTCAGATATATGCAATATGTAATTTTCTTTACGGTTGATTTATTTCCAATGTAAAATGAAGTATTTTTCATTATCCCCACTGTTACCTGGAAAGGCAATTAGCCTCCGTGAAATTCAGCCATCTACACGTCTTTCCTTTGCCGTCACTTCCTCAGATCACCACTCATCTCCAGTCTCCGCTTCATTAATATCACCCAAGTATGTCTGGGTTTTCCACCTTATCCAGTTTCTCTTTTCCCATTCTATTGAATCAAGTTTATGCTTGAACAAATCTTCCCAATTTGACTGAGTCATCTTGCATTCTGATTCCCTAATTTTAATTTATAGTTTGCACCTTCGTACACTTGAGACTGGAAGCCATTTCTAAACTTGGCTATCCATTGATATATTTAGTAACGTCCATGGAGTATTCATAGAATAAATATACTAAAGGATAGCCAGTTGTTTGTAACATGCAGTTACAACCTAACTAATCCTAATGACATCTGCAATGCCCATTGATTTTTATCTAAGGTCATCCTTCAAGCGTTCAGATAAAAAACACCCAGAACCTTTACCCGTTTCATCATTCCCGTCATTGTCTATGACTTCTGCAGCTCATCCTAAATGAGGCCATTTATTTAGTGTGAATCTAGACTACCCACGGAAAGGTCATCCTGAAAGGCGACAGGTACATACATGTACCTTGAGCTAATGGTCCGTAGGTACGTACTATCACTTGGGCCAGCTGGACTAATTGGTCACTAAAGGTTTGGGATACAACTCCGAGAAGTAATTTTTACAATACTCCCAGTTTTGTTGATAGTTCTTATGTGAACAACTCAGTGAACAATTTTAACTTTTTATCATTATTCTTTTAAAATGATATCGTCAGAAAAAAAAAAAAACATATTGACACTTGGCTGGACACGGCTTGTGCTAGAGAGTAATGAAGCAGCTTAATTATAAGGATCAGTCAATACTCCCTCACTCTACTGAGGCATGATAGTAGTAACTGAAACTGTCACATGTGACTACCTAAAACTTACTGGTATGAAAGGTTACGAGAGATAAGAGAAAATCTAAAAAAAAAAAATCAGATGGTCTTACTCTGCTTTAGCATATGCCCAACAAATGTGTGATTCCCATACAAAATTATGGAAATGTGGTCAGCATAACTGGTGAGGACTCTCCTTCTTATTGATATTGTAATACTGAATCCAAGCATGGCAGGAACTACACAAGGCATAACCTTCTCGGTCGTAAAGTTCAAAACATCAACCACTGACGAGTAAGTGGATGCATTTCACTGCATGTCTTTAGGTGCAGTGGGTTTATCTAAACAACAGGCATCCCATGGTCAGCAGTATGAGCAAACTCATTACTCTCTATTTTGATTAAAGTCTTGCAGAAGATCAAGTTACCTGAAAGAAGTGAATATTGAATGTTATGATCCTAGGTAAACCAACTTTCTTTAGTAACCTTTTTGTACAACCCACATAAGTCCCGTGATCACATCTCGGGCATGTGTATTTATATACAACATTCGATCTTAGAAGAGGACTAAGGCGGTCATTCGTTTAAACAGGGATCCGATAGTTAATGGAGATGATTGACATATTTAAGATAAGTTATTTATAGAGCAGGACTCTACTTTTCATAATTTTAGTCATGAGTTTTTAAAACAGTTGTTGGAACTAGCCATGCAGGACACGACTTTCATTTTTAATGGCTTTTTATGCAGATAAGTGGAAAGAGTAACAGTAGGATCCCACTGGGCCCGACACTTGCTAATATTTTCATGTGCTCTTTGGAGGAACGTATGTTTGATGATTGCCCCCTTAGTTTCTTGCCTCAATTTTATCGTAGATAAGTTGATGAAACTTTCGCCTTATATCTGAAAGAAGTTTAATGCAAAACAACTCTTAGAATTTGTCAGTGCCCTACACCCTAATATCAGATTTACATTCGATGAAGAAGAAGATAACAAGCTTCCCTTTCTGGATGTTCTAGTGTCCAGGAACGAGGAAGGGTTCTACACGGGTGTTTTTAGAAAAAAAAACATTTACTGGGTTAGGTATCAACTTTTATAGTTCTTGCTTTTATAATTTTAAACTCAATACTATTTCAACTCTCCAACACAGGCCATTCACCCATAACTCTAATTGGTTTACTTTTAATAAAGAAATTTACTTTTTTTCCCAATATCTTAAAAATAACTGCTTCCCAGACAAACTTTTGTTTAAAATACTTAAGAAAAGGCTTGATGCCCGATTCATAGAGATGCCAACTGTTTTGACAGTGCCAAAATTTAAAATGTTTGCTAGCTTGCCTTTTTTATGACGACCGGCACTGAACCTTAAAATCGTTCCAAAAAATCCATTAACTATCGGATGCCTGTTTAAAACGAAAGACCGCCTTAGTCCTCTTCTAAGATCTAATGTTGTATATAAATATTCGTGCCCGAGATGTGATCACGGGACTTATGTGGGTTGTAGGAAGAGGTTACTAAAAGTGAGAATAGATTCTCACAGTGGCTCAAGTTTTAGAACGCGCAGCAGATTAACAAACCCCGAACAGTCAAATATCAGGAACCACTCTAAATCATGTCAAACACTATTAATGATAAAGATTTTACTATTATAGGCCAAATAGAAAATGTAAACGATTTAACAACCTTGGAATCCATTATGATAAAAAAAGATAGTCCCGTCTTTAAATACGCAATTCTCCTCTGTTCAGTTGTTCATCGCCTAGGGTGCTTGTTTGATTTATAAAATTCTCTCAGTCACTGTCCGTCATTTGAGAGGATGAAGTACAGAATAGCCTTACTGTTTTAGCGTTATTTATTTATTTTTCATTTTTTACTTAAATATTTTCTTTACAGACATATAATAATTTTTTTTCTGTTTTTTTTCTACAATTTTAGAATTTTTTAATGTAACTTTACTGTACATAATTTTAGCGCTTAGTATGCTTTCCTATTTTGAGATATTCATATATATATATATATATATATATATATATATATATATATATATATATATATATATATATATATATATATATATATATATATATATATATATATGTATCTATGTATATATATATATATATATATATATATATATATATATATATATATATATATATATATAGTGTGTGTGTGTGTGTGTGTGTGTCTGTCTGTGTGTGTGCGTGTATGTATATATATATATATATATATATATATATATATATATATATATATATATATATATATATATATGTGTGTGTGTGTGTGTGTGTGTGTGTGTGTGTGTGTGTGTGTGTGTGTGTGTAAATCACAGACGAGGCACTAATACTGAATATGGTAGTGTGGCCCACTTGAATGTCTAGCCAACACACAAGACATTTACAAGAATTAATTTGGGCACTTTATTCTCTAAAAGAAATGCAAAATTCCAACTATAGCAAGACCAGCTAAATCAAGATAATCAAATGATAGTCCGAAACCGTTAACTGAAACCCGAGACAGAAAACGGACTGTCTAGAACAAGATCCGGGGAACTGAAGCATTCCCGCAAATGAAACAAAAAAAAAATGACACCTTTCTCCAAACTCCGGCAATTAATTCCACAAAAATGAAAAATCCATTCAGTAAAATAAATTCGTGTCTTCAAGACGTTCAACACCATTTTCAATTATCAAAACTGGTAATAATTAGGCTTACGGAGGCCAACAAAATGACAGATCGAAACAATTCCTGTCCGAAGGAAATATAACTCTTATTGGCATACTTGCAAAAAATTATAATAAATCTCCTAAACAGAACAGAGATACATTTCACCGATGAGTTCACAAAAACAAAATTATAATAATTCTCATGAATCCCACATGAGAAGAAAAAGTTATCTGCCACTTCACATGTCATCTCAAATAGTTCGAGATACTGAAAAGAAATTCAGCAATGAAAGTTTTCAAGAACTCTCACTTCTAATGTCCATCTTCAAAGTTTCCTGTGGTTTTCACGCACCCTTCATCTTCACTGCAAAGCTGGGCTGATAGTGCTTCAGAAATTGTATGAAAAGGTTCACAAAGGTGGTAAAACATCACTCACAAACGAACAAGCATCCTCGTAGGACCACTCACTATAGATGACGTCGCGGTCATGTAACTGGCTCATTAACAGGAATAATTGGTGCCAACGCTCATTACTTATTTCGTAACTTCGGAGATTCCCAAAATGACAGGTTTTCTGCATGGTATATCTTCCTTAGCAGGAAAGTAATTTATTTCAAATAACACTTATCTCTCACAGGTTCCGCTCACAGAAACAGACACGTACACGAACACATCGTTCGAGGAATCTTTTATGCAAACTCAGGATTTGTCAGTGTGACCTCTGAGATAGTAGACTCTTCTTAGCAAAGAGCATTCACTTTTGTCTTCGTGAGAGCTAACGCTGATATATATCTATCATTTCAAAGAATGTCATTACCCACCACATCCGTCTATCAACCATAGGTCAACAAAAAATGCAATTTTCATACATAACACACACACACACACACATTATATATAATATATATATATATATATATATATATATATATATATATATATATATATATATATATATATATATATATATATATATATATTATATATATATATATATATATATATATATATATATATATATATATATATATATATATATATATATATATATATATATATATATATATATATATATATATATATATATATATATATATATATATATATATATATATATATATATATATATATATATATATATATATATATATATTGTTCAGGATTTTAAGCCATAACCAAGGAAAAGTAAGACCTCTTTATAACCAGATTCATTCATCCTTGCCTATATGCAAGTTGCCCCTGTGAACTGGAAGCCTCCATTCTCTCTAAGCCCCTCTTTGTTCCCATTGGCTGCTCTGGATTTACTCTCCACAGAGGGCCCTGAATGAGGGAGTGGCCTATCCTGGGGAGATTTTAAAAGAACGGGCCACAGCAGCTCTGCCTCAGACACTCTCAGAAAGCTCAGATGTTCCCAGGAGCTCAGAAAAGCTTAGAACATTCTCCAACCCTGCATACTCCACTTCACCCCTTTTGCTCCCCTGCCTCCTCTGGGGGATCCCACAAGTGTTTTTATACGCCAGAGTGCACAGAAATATCAACAGATGAGAAAAATACCAGACACAGGATTTCTAGGTACTGTGAGATGTAAATTTAGTGCAGTCAGTGAATCGTTATTGCCTCTTATCTCTATTTCCTTTCATTCTCCCAAGGCAACTTTTCCCCTTTGTTCAGCTTCTCACTCCCCAATGCTGTGATTAATTCCTTTGTGACTCTAATAAACATCTCCCCTAGTTAATTCAAGCAACATAATGGTCCTTTCTGTATAAGCTCCCAGTCATTTCCTGCCCCTTGAGTGAGTTGTAATATTTTATGCTAAGAGCAAGTATTGTGTAATGTTCCCCACGTGTTCCTTGCCTTAGCACTGATGCTAGAATGCAATCTCTTTGCAAACAAACACCGTGCCTGATTGTGCAAGAAATTTTGAACCCTTTGGATTAAGGCTTGCATTGAGGTAACCTGTTTTGCGCAAATTCTGATCTCCCTGTCTGGTTCATTTACTGACAATCTACCACCTCATTAGTCCCTGGACCTACCCATAACTTAATGTAAATATAGTTCATTTGAAACTAAAGTCCAGAGTTTATGTAAATTCCTCCTTTTTCAGTAATATTGGCCTTCTGCCATAGATTTTCGTTTGTAGTAACTCTCGTCCCTCCAGGCAAGGCCATTTTTAAGAGTGTTGGAATAGATATTCAATGAGGGAACAATCAGTTCATTACAACACACACACATGCACACACACACACACACACACACACACACACACACACACACACACATATATATATATATATATATATATATATATATATATATATATATATATATATATATACATATATAAGCAAATACCACAGAAAAACGATAGCCAGAAATCCAAGCGCTTTCGTCTTTACTAAGACATTGTCAAGGAACGAATAATATACAATTGGAGATAAAATTCTCAGGTACGCAACAAGATCAAGAATAACAGATGGTTAACTGTCAAAAGGGTAAAAGTTAATGAGATATCCAGGATTATCGGATATCACACAGTCACAAACCTAAACATAGATTTAACCCTAACCAAAACTACAAAGTATCTGTACAGTCCAAAACATGTACAAACTGAATATATTAACTTTGTTGCTTATATTTATCTACAACTTCTTTCATCAATGATATTCCTTTTAACTGTGTCATTACATGGGATTAAGAAGGCTTTTGCTTCACTCCAGTTAATAGGATGATCTAAATCTCTCATATGTACGAATAATGCATTCGATATTTGCCCAGTTCTCACAGAAAATTGGTGCTGTTTGAGACGTTGTGAAAGAGATTTCCGGGTTTGTCCGTAATAGACTTTATCACACTTTTTGCAAGGAATTTCATATATGCAGTCTGGAAGATCTTTAGGAGAGTTTTATTATTACTAAACTCTTGACATTAATAGTACTGAAAACAACATTTATGTTTAAAAGCTTTAAAATTCTAGGAATATCTAAAAACCTTTCATCATAGGGTAATTTTAGAATGTTATGCTTACTAAATTCAAGTTTGTCGTTAGTTAAGTAAAATGTTTTTCTAGCTCTTTTCCATGCCACATCTACAAAAGTCCTTGGGTATTTAAGTTTCAAAGCAATATCATAAATAGTTTAATTTCAGCGTCAATAAACTGCAGGCTACAGACACATAAAGCCCTTAGGAACATCCCAGGAAAAACAGAGAATTTAACATTTTGATGGTGGTTGGAGTAGTAATGAACAAAAGAGGCAATGTTAGTTGATTTCCGAAAGACTGAAAAGGTGAAGTTTCTGTCATTTCTATGGACAGCTACATCAAGAAAATTCAAATTACAATTTCTTTCTTCCTCTACAGTAAATTTTATAGAAGGGTCTAAATTATTGAGATTATTAAGGAATTCCTGGAGATTTTCGTGAACTGGCCAAATAAAGAAAATATCATCCACATACCTAAACCATATAACTTTTTGGGGCGAAATTCTTGGTAAGAGTTTCGTCTCAAAAACTTCCATGTAAATATTGCTAAAGGCGGAAGCGCTTGTATTTCTGACTATCATTTTCCTCTGGTATTCGCTTATTTAATGAAGTCACGTGCATCAACTGTGATTCTTTAAATATGTGTGTGTGTGTGTGTATATATATATATATATATAGTATATATATATATATATATATATATATATATATATATATATATATATATATATATATATATATACATACGTGCATCTACTGTGATTCTTTAAATATGTATATATATATATATATATATATATATATATATATATATATATATAATATATATATATATATATATATATATAGATATATATATATATATATATATATATATATATATATATATATATATATATATATAACACATATATATATTCAATGTAGAATGTAAGTCTGCATATTTGATATCATAAGATCACATGAGAAGGCAAGTGAAGACTGGAACTTGGAAGAAGTACTTTCGTAGTTTATTCTACATTTTCAAGTTTACACTGCCTACAAAAATAGTTTACAGACCTTTATATACAAAACTGAATAACAGTGGGCAGGGTTAAAGTTTCTTGATTCGAACATCAGTTTCTCTAGACAGCGAGGACAGGGAAAGTGGATCAAAGGACAATTCTGGGTGGAGGTTAAAATTAATGGTCCATGTGGCTTCAATGAACAGTTTCCAAAAGATTTCCTTTTTGATAGTCATTTTCCTTGTAGATTATAAGTAACTTATCCCAGTTAAGGGCATGGCATGTCTTAAGCCAATGATCTTAAATACCATTGCTTGTTAGGCCTCTTGAAAGTGCATATTTTTGTTGGGAACATCTCTTTTTTTAGTATTTTTTATTTTTTCAAATAAAGATCCTATTACAATCGTTACTAGGGATACTGTGTACAATATTGGTTGAATTGAACGAAATATCTCAATTAACATACATCTTAAAGTATCATTATATCAAAATACTAATAAATACCAATAGGTAAACAGAGAATATTCTGAAGTTCTTTCCATTATTCTTACAAAATAAAAAAAAATAAAATATGAATGATAGCATAATGAATCTCCTATTTTGTCAATAATTTTAAACTCATCATTCAAGAATTTAAGACTACAAATTCTGAGAGCTCTAAGATACATCTTGACAAATGTTGATATCTTGATTTGTTTAGCAATGTTTGAATTAGAATAAAAATTAATACACTTTTGATAACTAAGACATCTAGAAATGGGATACAATTACTTTCTTCATATTCTGTTCAAAATTTTATGGAAATTATAATTAATAATTTTGTAAATGTAGAATAAAACCCCGGTTTTCACCCGTCTTCTTATGTGGATATATATATATATATATATATATATATATATATATATATATATATATATATATATATATATATATATATATATATATATATATTTATATATATATATATATATATATATATATATATATATATATATATATATATATATATATATATATATAATGTTTGTGTGGTTGTGTGAAAGTGAGTTCTATGTTGATAAAGTAATATGCCTCTAGTTCTTACAGTCAATTTCTATTCATTTGAAAGAATACTTAATTCCTGCAATTCAGCTGTGGATATCGCCAAATAGAATAAAAGTTTTTATTTAAGAACGGTATCTGACGTCATCTTACCCAAAACGTCTCTCCAGAAACATAAGAACTTCTTTCCTACTTGGAAAAGTCCAAACAAAAGGTAAAGCTGAAGACTTTAGGCTCTTTTCGAGAACAGGTAAAAGAATGCCCAAGAGAACCACAGCTAAATTATTCTCGGTAGTTTATGGCCATATTTGCCATCATAATGGCTTTCTGAGTGCAAGAACACTATATCCTTGATTTTATGCTCTGCTCTTGGGAGCTTCTAATTGTTGTTTGCTTTTCCTTCTTCTTTTTCGTGATTTTTTTGTAGATTTTACCTCTTTTAAGTTTTGCTTTTCTTCTCTTTCGTAATTAAGACTCGTATCACTTCCATTTATTTACATCCTTACCTACTATGTGGAAGTCTGATATTCTTTAATTAACTTGAATTCAATCCGATGCGATATTTTGGTGCTTAGCTTCTTTTGTTATTATTATTATTTTATTATTATTATTATTATTATTATTATTATTATTATTATTATTATTATTATTATTATTATTATTATTATTAATTTAAGCTTTGTTTCCAAGAACTCGATAGTGCAAATAATATAATTGTCTATTAGAATAATAAATTCTACATTCAAAATATTTTCTTGCCCTTCTGAAAATAAAATTTATATATATATATATATATATATATATATATATATATATATATATATATATATATATTATATATATATATATATATATATATATATATATATATATATATATATATATATATATATATATATATATATATATATGCTTAAAAAAATCGCTGTAGATGCACGTGACTTCATAAATAAGCGAATTCCACAGGATAATGATAGTCAGAAATCCAAGCGCTTTCGTCTTTACTCAGACATTGTCAAGGAGTTAATGAGGTACAATTGGAGATAAAGGTCTCAGGTACAACACAAGATCAAGAATACCAGATGGTTAATTGTCAAAAGGGTAAAAATTAAAAGAGATAATCCAGGATTATCGGATATCACAAGGTCACAAACCTAAACAGATTGACCCTAACCGAAATTACAAAGTTTCTTTACAGTCCAAAACATGTAAAAACTGAATATATTAATTTTGTTGCTTATATTTATCAACAACTTTTTTCATTATGAAAGCATCAAGTTTAAATAAACCAAGACTTGAATTTAGAACATTTCTATTATTTGACTTGATGAAACAAGATTCAATGATATTCCTTTTAACTGTGTCATTACATGGGATTTAGGCTCTTGCTTGACTCTAGTTAATAGGATGGTCTAAATCTCATATGTACGAATAATGCATTCGATATTTGCCCAGTTCTCACAGAATATTGGTGCTGTTTGAGACGTTGTGAAAGAGATTTACCGGTTTGTCCGTATTAGACTTTATCACACTTTTTGCAAGGAATTTCATATATGCAGCCTAGAAGATCTTTAGGAGAATTTTTTATTATTAAACTCTTGACATTGATATTACTGAAAACAACATTTATGTCAAAAAGCTTTAAAATTCTAGGAATATCTAAAAACCTTTCATCATAGGGTAATTTTAGAATGTTATTCTTACTAAATTCAAGTTTGTCATTAGTTGAATAAAATGTTTTTCTAGCTCTTTTCCATGCCACATCTACAAAAGTCCTTGGGTATTTAAGTTTCATTGCAATATCATAAATAGTTTTAATTTCACCGTCAATAAACTGCGGGCTACAGACACGTAAAGCCCTTAGAAACATCCTAGAAAAAACAGTGAATTTCACATTTTGATGCTGATTGGAGTAGTAATGAATAAAAGAGGCAATGTTAGTTGATTTTCGAAAGACTGAAAAGGGGAAATCTCTATTATTTCTATGGACAGTTACATCAAGAAAATTCAAATTACAATTTCTTTCTTCCTCTACGGTAAATTTTATAGAAGGGACTAAATTATTGAGATTATTAAGGAATTCCTGGAGATTTTCGTGAACTGGCCAAATACAAAAGATATCATCCACATATCTAGACCAAATAACTTTTTGGGGCAAAATTCTTGGTAAGAGTTTTGTCTCAAAACATTCCATGTAAATATTGCTAAGGACAGGAGATAAGGGATTACCCATGGCCATGCCAAAATTTTGTACAAAAAATTCCCCATTAAAAAAAAAAATTTACTATCTTTGATACATAACCTTATGAGACTAATGAGGTTTGCCACACTTAAGGGAATGTCATGACGTTCTAATTCCTCCTCCAAATATTCAAGTAAGTCATCTACAGGCACTTTTGTAAATAAAGAGACAACATCAAAACTAACCATATTAAAATAAAAATTCAAATTTAAACTATTCAATTTGTTTATAAAATCAACATTGTTTCTAACATTCGTGTTAGAAATGTATCCTACCAAAGGAGTAAGAATTTTTACAAGCCATTTAGATCAATTATATGTAACTGAGCCCACTGAACTAATGATTGGTCTGATAGGGTTATTGATTTTATGTGTCTTGACTAAACCATACATATAAGGTAGAGAGGCGCATTGTGGTGTAAACTGTTTAATCAAATGGTCCAAGCCCTTCAAAATGGATTTAATTTGTTTATTAAAATGGGAGTTCACTGTCTGTGTAGGGTCAGACTTCAGTTTCGTATAAGTATCAGTATCATTTAGCAATATCATTATTTTACTTATATAGTCACTTTTATTCATTATTACCACTGCATTAGATTTATCTGCTTTAGTCACTTTCACTGTATCGTCTTCTTTAATTTTCTTAAAAGCCTGGAGAAATCTCACGGGTACATTAGGGGGAGAAGGCTTACAAATAGCACCATACACTATACTTTTACAAATATTGATATCATCAGGGCATAGGTTTTGATTCAATTTTTCTAAATAATAAAAGGATTTTGAGATGTCGACACAGTCCTGGTTACCATTAAATACACCAAAGCTTAACCCATATCCCAAAGCCACTGTCGTAGCACTATCCACTGGTTTGTCTGATAAATTAATCATGAAGTCCACGTTGGCATGCTTAGTCCAGTCGCTTTCAGCAATAAGATTCGTCAGCATGACTTGAAGCTTCCTTTCAAGACGGTTGCAGCACTTTCTCAATTTTCCGTAGCAATAATCCAGCATCCGATTCTTCCAATCGACAGGAACCGTCTGATTAAAGCCATTCCGTCTGCTTCTATGTGTACGAAACGCATCATCTACTTCCACTTTTGTGATGTCGATGTGTTTCTGAAGTATGATGCGTTGAAACTCGTCAAAAGGTCGCTCTGCTAGACGAAGAATTCTCACTAGTAAAATTGACTTGGGCATCACTTGCTCATTTATACACTTTCATCAAGTCAAATAATAGAAATGTTCTAAATTTAAGTCTTGGTTTATTTAAACTTGATGCTTTCATAATGAAAAAAGTTGTAGATAAATATAAGCAACAAAATTAATATATTCAGTTTTTACATGTTTTGGACTGTAAAGAAACTTTGTAATTTCGGTTAGGGTCAATCTGTTTAGGTTTGTGACCGTGTGATATCCGATAATCCTGGATTATCTCTTTTAATTTTTACCCTTTTGACAATTAACCATCTGGTATTCATGATAGTGTGTTGTACCTGAGACCTTTATCTCCAATTGTACCTCATTAATTCTTTGACAATGTCTGAGTAAAGACGAAAGCGCTTGGATTTCTGACTATCATTTTCCCTGTGGAATTTCACTTATAAATATTTATATATATATATATATATATATATATATATATAGATATATATATATATAATATATAACTAAATATATATATATATATATACAATATATATATATATACATATATATATATATATATATATATATATATATATATAGATATATATATATATATATATTATATATATATATATATATATATATACATATTAACTTATATATAAATATTATAATAATATATTATAATATATATATATATATATATATATATGCTATATCATATATATATATATTATATATAGATATGCATAATTATATATAATATGCATTAATATATAAATATATATATTATATATATATATATATATATATATAGATACCTTATATATATATGATATATATATTATATATATATATATATTAGTATATATAAGATATAGATATATATATATATATATATATATATATATATATGCATAATATATGATTATCGCTATTATATATATATATATATATAATATATCATATATATATACATGCATACTCCATATATATATATATCCATCTATTTAGTATATTATATATATAGATATATATCATATATAATATATATATATATAGTTATAGATATATATATGCATATATATATATATGCATGATATATATATATATATATATATATATATATATATAGCATTTATATATGATATCATAGATATATATAATCATATATATGCATATATATATACATATATATATATATATCATATATATATATATATATATATATTAGTATATATATATATCTATATATATATAGATAATGTAGTGTGTGCCGTGCACGCGTGTGTTTATAAAGGACAATATAGTAGGCAAGGGAAGATTAAACGGCTACTTCAAAATAATTGACCAAGCCAAGGAACCTGCCGGACTGTTTCTCTTGGAATCTCTGAAGATCAAAAAAATTTTACTTTCGTTTAAATTGCTGTTTCCCTGTTCATAGCATAATATTTCTTTTTATTTGTACGCTTTTTTCTTCTGATTTTATGCTGAATTATTTTAGGAGCTTTCCTCTTTATACCTGAGAGGTGTCCCTTCTGCTCTCCTTTTTAATTCATTTTAATTATTTTTTATTAAGTTCATTTCGTTTTTTACTAGTTTTTTTTTTTTTTTTTTTGTAATGTATTTAAGTGTAATTGATTTTCTAAGTTTGCCTGATTTTCCATTTAGAGGTTATCTTATATTTTGTGTGCGTTTACATTTACTTATGTTCGCTGAACGCCCTTTCTTGACCGGTCTTAAAAAAGGCAATACAATCCACATAACAAAAACTGATAAGTCGAATAGTATTGTAATTTTAGATAAAGCTGACAATATATCACGTATGCAAGTCCTACGGATGATAATACTACTTGCAAAAACTGAAAAAAGCCCTTGATCAAGTAAAAAAAAAACTTCTATAACACAGTGAATAAATATTTAAAAATAAAGAAGAACTATTAGGTACGCTGTTAGTCAAATTTCCTTCGTTACCTTACTCGTACGGAATAGTAAAAACGTACAAAGAAAGCAATCCTATGAGGCCTATTATCAGTACCGTTGGCTCAATACTTTGAACCATCTCTGATTTTCACATATATAATTTTCTAGATTTACTTGATAAAATCTTAAACAAGATAACTTTTTCCACACAGATAAACTGGTTAGTTTTGATGTTTGTTCTCTTTTTACTAAAGTCCCTATAGATTCTATCTTAGAGTATCTTAGTAACGAACTAACCCATCATGAGCTACCTTTACCTGTAAGTCATATTATTGCAATACTAGGTTATGCATTTGTGATTGTAAGTTTATATTCAATAGTGAATTTAATCAACGAATATTTGGTATGACAGTGGGCAACCGTTTATCCCACACTCCTATCAACCTTGTATATGGAATTCTATGAAAAAACACTATTTACCTAATATCATTTCTATTCCTTTAAAAGTGATATAGATATATTGACAATATTTTATCTGTTTTGCCTGCTGGTATTGATGTAAATGATTTACTCTCTAATTTGAGTAACCACGTACCATCAACAAAGAATACTTTTGAATTAGAAAAAGACAATTGCCTCCCTTTCATAGATGTTTTGATACATAGAGAACAATTTCAATGCAAATTCAGTATTATTAGAAAACTAAGCAGCAACTTATGTCCATTTTTATTCAGGCCACCATCTTAATATCATAATATAAATTTTTGGGGGTTTATGAGCATTGCACATTGTCAGGCCCCAATATTTGAAAAAAAAAAATCAAATCAAATACATAAAAAATAGGGACAAATTTATGTTATCCTTTTCATATAATTCAAATTTGCTATAATAAAACCCACCAATAATTTCATAGTGAAAGTATCATGGGGAAAGAAACTTCTAAGAACATTCTTAGCTTGCCTTATTTTAGCTGTTTTGAAATCATAAAATCATTGTTAAAATCCTTAAATGTCAACTTTGTTTTCTCCAATAATAACTCACTAATAAAAGATCTCCATAAGAAAAGCAACATAATATATAAAATTTAAATGTTTGGACTACACATTTTTATATCAGCCAATCTAGCAAGGATTTAGATGTACGTATTGAACATCATAAGTATCCTGTCAAAACAAGGGAAACATCCAATGCAATATTCATCCATTTAAGTGAGAACTCTCACAGGATAAATTGGACAGACAGGAAAGTGATTGCCAGATCGAAAGATTTGTTCTCATAAAAGCTTTTAGGATCTGCCATTATACAACTTACTTCCAATTGTAATTTCAATCTTAGCTCTGGTTTTTATCATTTAGACCTTTGTATTATTAAATTGTTTAAGAATTAACTTAAATATGAAATGATTGACTTAATTATAAATCAATTACCTTATACATATTTTCAATGGATCCATAAGTTTAATAGGTTTATTTGTGAAAATGCTCATTTGGCAACAATTGTTATTGTTTATGAAAATAGAATTTGTTAAATTGTACTTGTATAAAACTTTTTGGTGGTCAGCTGTATAACCCTTTGTTATCCTCTTAAACATTTTCATGTGCTCCCTGGAGGAGGACATGTTGGAAAATTGCCCCCTTGGTTTTTATCCTCTTGTGTATAAACAGTTTGTCGATGAAACCTTTGTTCTTTTTAAATCAGCTTTCCATGCTGATCAATTTCTCTCGTACATCAATGAATTATATCCTAATATTAAGTTTACATTAGAGAGAGAGGAAAATGATCGATTACCAATTTTGGATGTTTTGGTTTTTCGAAGAGGTGATAGTTTTAACACTTCCGTTTTTAGAAAAAAAGACGTTCTCCGGTCTGGGTTCAAACTTTTATAGTGCTTGTTTTTATAATTTTAAACTTAATTCAATTTTTACCTTGCTCCATCGAGCTTACACTCTAACCTCTTCCTGGGATTTGTATCATAAAGAAATATTGTTCCTTTTTAAATATTTTTCCTATAACTGGTTTCCCTCACATGTTTTCTTCAAACATTGCAAGAATTTTCTAAATAAGAAATTATCGGACTCCCCTTCCATAAGCACTGTTCCACGAAAGAAACTATATGCCAGTATTCCATACATCCAAGACGACAAATTTAGAAGGAATCTCAAGTCTGCAATTGAAAAACACTATAATATGTTGCAAGTTATATTAATTCCAAAAATCCTCCCCCCCCTTTACATTAAGATCACTTTTTCAAATTAAAGACAGACTCTGCCCAATATTGCAATCTTCAGTCGTATATAAATATACTTGCCCCAGATGTGATTTGGGGACTTACGTGGGTTCGACTAAACGATTGCTAAAAGTCTGAGCTGATTCACATAATGGTGTAAGTCATCGTACTGGCTGCAGAGTGTCCATCCAGAATTTTCAAATATCAGAAATCATGCAAAAATTTGTAAACCACCATCAATTATACTGATTTCTCTGTCTTGGGCCAAACAAGCCGTTTACACGAACTGCTTATATTAGAGTCATTGTTTATTAAGCAGTTGGTGCCCAAGTTGAACTCACACACCTCCTCTGTACAGTTGTATCTAGGTTGAACCGGCTTTCTTCGCTGCTTCTCCCTTCTCTCCGAATCACTCCGTCTTCAACTTTTTAGTCTAGCAGGTGCTTTTTAAATTGCTTTCATTTTATGTATGTTTTTTGCATATTTGTTGAGACTCTTAAAGTCAAAGTTATGTTTTCATGTGTTTTTAATTTGTGTTGTTTCTCTTTTAGCCTTGATGATGTAACTATGTGTTACGAAACGCGTCGGCAATAAATGTATTATCACCTGATGACCGGCTATCTCCTTGTCACCCTGTCCTTTCATATATATATATAATATATATATATATATATATATATATATATATATATATATATATATATATATAGAGAGTCTCCAGTCGGCGTAGATAACAATATTCAGGGGGTACCATGATACATTAGTAGATTGCCATAGTTTTATTAAAAATGTTTCGCACACAATTCTCGGTGCATCATCAGTCTGTGAACAATAAAAGTAAATACATTATAAAAAGGAATTCACAAAATTACAAGGTAATTAAAAATTAATGGTTTAAAAAGAAAAGCAGAAGTTAAAAGTTGAAAAAAATACGTTAAAACACTGTAAAAAGAGAGAGAGAGAACTGAGACACCAACCATCCAAGGCAAAAGACGAAGAAGGAATAGCAAAACCTGACGTCCCAAACAAAAAGTCAGTTATGCCAAATACAGAGGGGAAGCCGTGGTGTGATTGTTCAAAGAGGGAACTAGCCTTTTGATAAGTAATGACTCCAGAGTAGTTAGATGATCTGGGTCCTTTTGTATATCCAATAATAGAGAAGTGCTGTTTCAAGACCTCTATTTTGCATATAGCAGCATGATTTTTAATGTTAGAAAACTCTGGTTGCTTAATTCTCTGGCCTGTACGAAAACTGAAACCCATGTGGCTGCAATATCTCACTTGCAATAGCCTACGAGTAGATCCAATGTAAGAGCCCGGACATCCAGGGCATGTGAATTTGTATACAACATTAGATCTCATGAAGGATTGCAAGCGATCTTTACAGCTGAAAAATGAACCTATCCTGCATGGATTATTAGAAATAAGTTTTAACTGAAGACAGGGAATTTCTTGTTCAATGATCTGTTTTAGTCTACGTGAGAATTTTGTATCAAACACAAAAGGGATGGAAGCAAAGAACAGTTTCTTAGGAACATCAAAGTTGGGCAACGGTGGCTGGAGAATTTGGTTAAAAGTTTATTTGATAACTTTAAGTACTACGTCTTTGGGATAGGAATTTTTCTGAAAAAACCTATAACAAAAATTCTATTTCATTATGGTAAAGTTTGGCCAGTTAGACGAATATTTTAATGCTCTATGGACAAGAGTATAAAATGGTGTTTAATTTGAAGGTTCATTGGCATGAACTTATAATAGTTGTTAGCTAAACCTGTATAGGTCTTTTTTCTATAGACAGCTGTGGTGAATTCAGAATTACTTCTTGTAATATTGATATCAAGAAATGGCAAACTGTCTCTGTTCTCCACCTCCATCGTAAACTTTGAATATTTGGGTGTTGCTGATTAATTATATTCCAGAAACTGTGTGCTTTGCCAAGGGTACTAAAAAGAGCAAAAGTGTCGTCTACATATCTCCCTTAGTATGCTGGTTTAAAAGGAAGACTCACATTGATTTAAAAATTTTGTTTCTAAGTCACACATAAAAAAAAATTTGCAAAAATGGGGCCTAGAGGGGATCCCATAGCAACTCCATCGACCTGCGAATAGAGTTGCTGGTTAAAACAAACATGGAGTCTTGCACAGCAAGTTCCAGAAATTGTTTAAAAATAGCCTTATTAAAACCGTAAAACAGAGTATCATTGCTGATAAAAATCTTGTTTAAAATGATATCAATTGTTTCATTTAATGGTACATTAGTGAAAAGTGATTCAACATCGTAACTGACCATAAAATACTCACCATCCTGGTTGATAATTTGTTGTTGAAAGTCGTACCCGTTTTTTAATGTATATTCATTAATACTACATTCAAA
>NC_061100.1:54294729-54314729 GCF_015104395.2 Macrobrachium nipponense
CGTTTTACGTTGGTCAGTCTAGTAAAAATTTATGTGTTCGGGTTAAGCAGCATATGTATTCAGTTAGAAACAGCCCAGACTTCAAAATGCACTGTTTATCCATCTGAGTGAAAAATCTCATTGTATTAATTGGGGTGATGCGGGGCCTTCGGTAAATGCTAGATCTAATGATTATGTTTCAAGAAATTTACTGGAATCGGCAATTATACAAATCACTAATAAAAACAACCTAAATCTTAGTCTGGGAATGTACCATTTGGACCCATATATTTGTAAGATGTTTATGAAGGACCTCAAAATAAATATGAACAACTAAATAATAGTCCCACATGTATAGTTATTAATTCTCTCTCTCTCTCTCTCTCTCTCTCTCTTCTCTCTCTCTCTCTCTCTGTCTTTATCTCTCTCTCTCTCTCTCTCTCCCTCTCTCTCTCTCTCTCTCTCTCTCTCTCTCTGGTTCGATATTTTCTCTCCCTCTTTCTCTTGCTCGATATATATATATATATATTTATATTTCTTTCGTCTTTTCATTAATAATAATTTTTGTTGGGAAAATTTGTGTAAAAATTCATGATATTAAATTGTATATGCTCCGTGTTTTCAAAATGTACTGTTTTTTCTGGAAGAATCACTTGTTTACCGCGGGTATCCTTCAAGGTGTGGCTAGCCTATGACTCCTCCTGCTCAAGCAGAGTAAAAATCGCCCTTATGGGCTAATTTGGTAGTGTCAGTTTGTATATTAAGCCTTCTTTTGGACTATGGTGTTCTTTGTAAAATCAGTATGCCTCAGTAAAGGGTCCGAATAGGACCGAAAGTACTCGGCCAACTCGTTTTTCATTTTTTTTCCTTCGTGGCAAAAAAAACCTTTATTTTATACATAGCATCACGTTTTATATACTTCGTGATCAAGTTATTCATATATATATATATATATATATATATATATATATATATATATATATAGTATATATATATATATATATATATAGTGTATTTTTGTGTGTGTGTGTGTGTATATATATATATATATATATATATATATATTATATATATATATATAATATATATATATATATATATATATATATATATATATATATCCGGAGTCGAGGAGGGTTGATGTTGTCTCCAAACCAACGAATACTTCAGCGCGAGAAAGTAGTATTTTGAGGGTGAGAGACGACATAAAGCTTTTAAGCCTCTCGCGGTGGTGGGGTGGTAGAGCTTCCCTGACGTGCCTGGATTTGAATGTACCTGTGTTCGCGCCAACTACAGGTAAATCTATTATCGAGAAAAAAATTCCCCTTCGGTTGTTAAGCATTATAGAAAATATATTAATTCCGAGGTAGAGCGAATTAGATATTAAAGACATTGTAGCCTTCGATATATGTATATGATCACGGTAATGTGATATGACTTATGTAATGCTACGTGTTGTCAAAAAGCGCTACTTAAACTACCGGAGTCGAGGCGGGTTGATGTCTCCAAACCAACGAATACTTCAGCGCGAGAGAAAGTATTTGAGGGTGAGAGACGACATAAACCTTTTTAAGCCTCTCGCGCGGTGGTGGGGTGGTAGAGCTTCACTGACGTGCCTGGATTTGAATGTACCTGCGTTCGCGCACAAATACAGGTTAATCTATTATCGAGAAAAAAATTCCCCTTCGGTTAAGCAATATATGAAAATATATTAAATCCGAGGTAGAGCGAATTAGATATTAAAGGACATTGTAGCTCGATATATATATATATATATATATATATATATATATATATATATATATATATATATATATATATATATATATCCCCCTCATTATGGGACCACCTTGACGTGGTGAGGGGGCTCTCGAACCTCAGGAATCTCTTCCCAGGTTCGAACCCAAGAGTCCCATATGACATTATATATTTTCGAGTTAATTTCTGTGGACTTTTCCATTTTTGCCAAAATTTTTGAAAGCAAATAAATGAGAAAACATATCATGGCTTAACGTGGAGTTAAATCCGTAGCTAAATAGTGAGAACTGTGGTAGATCCATCATCTACCCGACAATGTTCGGACCTGTTTTTCAGGCGGAACTATTCTGTGGAGCTGGACCACGGATTCCAGGGCGGCCTGGTTCTAGGAAAAGAACTCTCGGCATTCTATCCAGTTTGCCCATAATGTGATTAGGATGGGGATAATTGTATTAACGTAATACTCTTAGTCCTAGCAAGCTGGTTCTGCTTATACTTTGGCCACACTAATCATGTTATGCCATCCCCTTTTAGGGTAGGGTAGGGATGCGGACATTTGGGAGTCCTTTCTCACTTGTGCCATTGGCGGAAGATTTAACTTCGCGAAGGGCCAATGATATCTTTTCAAGATTCTTTTTTTTTATTATTTTTTTTTTATAAAACTAAAAATTTATGGATATTGAAATAAATGATCTGAGTACCCCTGGACCCCATGATGGAAAAACTACGGCAAAGTTGATGACTATTGGCACGTCACTCCCGAATTTCCTTGGTACTGCCACAAGTAGTGAAAGTACTATAAATGATACAAAGGAACACCCTGTTCCAAGTAAAGCAGCAGAGCCAGAAAACCAAATAGAGTGCATAAATAAAAAAGAAACAAACAAAAATAAATTGGTAAACTCCAATATCGAAACAATGGAACCATATATGATGAACAATAATTCTGAATTAGAGACAAATAATCCTCCCAACAATACAGAAAAATATAAAAATCATAATAGACAAGCAACATACATAAAAAAAGGACCAAAAAGAAAACAAAATTATCGACTTAATCCCACATTAGTACATTTTGATGACCTCTTTGGACCAGATAACTGGTCAAGATTTCTAATCCTCAAAGCTGACAACAAAATCTCAGCAGCGATACTAGAAAACAAAGTACTTAACATATATCCAACACAAGACATGGACTGCAGACACATCAAGGACAATGAATGGCTTATCCGAGTAACCATTAAAAAGCAGTCCACTGCCTTTTTAAGTATAACAGAAATAAATAATATAAAAGTAAGAATTACAAGCCACGAAACATTGAATTATGTACAAGGTACAGTCATCCTACCCA
Source organism: Macrobrachium nipponense (assembly GCF_015104395.2). Classification (NCBI taxonomy): domain Eukaryota; kingdom Metazoa; phylum Arthropoda; class Malacostraca; order Decapoda; family Palaemonidae; genus Macrobrachium; species Macrobrachium nipponense. The sequence goes on from NC_061100.1 coordinate 54,297,818, forward strand.
ATAGCGAGCAGGAGCTTCCTTCAAAACAACTACTGCTAGACTCCTTAAATTGAGATATAACAATATCCACGATTTAGAAATAAACTCGATTTCAAGTAGGAAAGATAAAAATAAAGATATCAACATTACCAAAATAAAATTTACAGGGCAAGACCTACCATTTAAAATAAAAATTCTTGGACAAAATAGAGAAGTTCGTCCTTTTATTCCAAAACCACTACAATGTATACAGTGCTCAAGGTATGGACACATACAAAAGATGCCGTAATAAGGCTATATGTGCAGTCTGTGCATCAGATGACCATACCACTAATTGGAACTGTAATCAACCAAAATGTATTAATTGTGGACAAGCCCATCACGCGAAATCTAAGGAGTGCTCATTTTGCCAGTGTAACACAGAACTTCAGTTGTTAATAAATAGGACAGGAAAACAGTCATGGAAGCCAGACTTGAGCTAAAAGTAAGAGGAGTTAATAATCCATCCAAAACCTTCACCTTTTCAAATGTTATTAAAAATCAAGACATCAAGCAGCACAATAACAAACAAGATAATATAAACATAGAAACAAAATTTCGTACCAATAATACTGAAACCCAAAATAAAAGTGATATTATAACAACCAATACCACCACTAACATAGATGATTCAGCTATCCATGGAAAAGAACTTCCAATGGAAGAGTAGTTAAATATTGATAATAATCGAACTGGCAAAAAGAAAAGAATTCTGGAAAGAACCCAACCTAAGGGAAAAAAAGTAAATATTGAAAATTACAATCAATCCAAACAAACTCCAACTACACCAGGAGAACATTAAAAAAAAAAAAATATTAAACTAACCTCATCACAAGTGGAAATACACAATTACCCTCAATCTCAATCAAACAGCCAACATCTGGACAGTAAAGACCACTCTTTACAATTCCCATCAAATAATACTAATGACAATCATACCATTAAACCAAACTAAAGTATAACTATCACCCCCAACCTTCCACAAGACCCAAATATTCCATTAACAACAACAAAAGAAATAACCCCTCAAACCAACAGTCCTTATCACTACAGAGAAGGACCAATAAGATTATAAAACCAGAAATTTCTAAAGCTAGACCATATACTTCTGAACTAATAATAAACATTACCAAACATGCTTCATCTTGTGGTTGTAATGAATGCTTTGTAAGTACATATAACCAACTAACTACCAAGACAGAGGACACAGCACGAAATTGTATAGACAATTTTACTAAATTAAGGAGGTGCCCTTTAACACACCAACATGAGAACGAATTATGTTCTGAATCCTTAAAATACAAAAAGGAAATTATAAAATAGAAAATAGACTTGTTAATATTCAATTATGAGAAACAAACAACTGCAAAATCTAATAACCAACATAAAAATGCAACGATTAAAAAAACACAAATAAATTCAAATGCATATAAACTACGAGGCAAAGTAAAATCAGCAATCAATTTACAGAATTTAACACCAATTCCTCCCAATAATGGAATATAAAATCAGTCAATGGAATATAAATGGTCTCTTAACCCGACTACGTCTGGGTGAATCATAAAGAATCATACGAGACCACAACCCAATGTGCATATGTCTACAACATATAGGAAGTAACCCTACAAATATCCAACACTATAAAATTGCCTGTTATTCACCAACTGACGGTGGAAAATTATGCACAGCCATATACATTCATAATAGCATTACATATGAACCTTTCGACATATCATCTATGCCATATCAAATAACATCAATTAAACTGTATATGCCTGACAAAAGTAAAATCCTTATTTTTAATTTATATAACCAACCAAATTTCAATGCAAATTTCAGTAATTTTTCTGAACTTATTAGCAAAAGTATACAGGAACCCCTACTTATAGTAGGAGATTTTAATACACATAATCCATTATGGGATACTAATAACCCCACTGACACATCCGGAATCAACATAGAGAATACTATAATGAAACACAACCTGTGTTGTCTCCATGAAAGTGAAGTTCCAACATATTTTTCAAATACACACCTAACCTTTTCCTCAACTGACATTTCATTATGTTCAAATGATGTAGCCGAGAAATTTGAATGGAACGTCCTAGACGATTCATACACAAGTGACAATTTCCCAATCATTCTGAACTACCTAAGTAATATCAAAATATTGCCACCTACAAGATATGATATTCAAAAAGCTAACTGGGATAAATATTTCCTATACACACGAAACATACCACCATTCCCACATAATGAAGATCACAATACTTCTCAAACTTCATAATAAATGCTGCAGATAGAAGTATGTCAAAAACCAAATCACATTCCACAAAATCCCCTATCCCATGGTGGAACCCAACCTTAACAACCTTAAGTAAAATAAAACATATATTGGGTCACAATCTTAACAGACTCAAAACTCGCCTTAAATCACTCAACAAAATGCCCTATAATATAAACTTATTAAACAAAATAGTTATAACAAACATAACAATTAACCACATTAAACCACTATATAACAAATATACAGCCAAATTTAGAAAAACGGTAATAGCTGAAAAAATCGCATCATGGAAGGAATATGCCTCAAACATATCTTCAAACACATTCACAAGGGATATCTGGCAAAAGATAAGGAAAATCAATGGAAAACATATAAGACCTCCAAGAAGTGCAACACATTCAAATGGAAAAATATACCACGATACTTATGAAATATCAAATATAATTGGAAAGCATTTTGAAAGCATCAGTGCTTACTCCAGCCTAGATATACATTTTCAAAATATCAGAAAACAAAAAGAAAATATAATACTCAATTTTGAAACTCTTGAAGACCTGGAATATAATTATATTTTTAACATGGATGAACTAGATAATGCCATCAACTCTTGTCATCCCTCCGCACCAGGATATGATAAAATATCATTTGAAATGATAGAAAAATTAGTTCCTATAGCTAAATCATATTTATTAAAATTTCATAATATATCTGGCTAAAACGTGTCTTTCCTGATAAATGGAAACATGCCATAATAATTCCAATGAATAAACCAGGAAAGGATGCAAGTAATCCATCCAATTATAGACCGATATCTCTAACAAGTTGCCTATGCAAAATCTTAGAAAAAATGATTAATGCACGATTAACGTATGTAATAACCAAAGAATCCATTTTAACACCAACACAGTCTGGTTCAATAGCTGGCAGATCAACCCTAGATCCCTTAACACATTTAGAAGATCATATCAAAAAAGGCCTTGAACAAAAGAAATTAACAGTAGCTATATTTTTTTATATAGAAAAAGCATACGATACAACATGGAAACATAACATCATGCAAAAACTCCACAACAAGGGACTAAGAGGTCACTTGAGCTCCTCAGTGGTGTGGTTGGTTTGGTGTTTGCTTCTCACCTCGGTGGTCGCGGGTTCGATTCCCGGCCATTCCATTGAGGAGTGAGAGATGTGTATTTCTGGTGATAGAAGTTCACTCTCGACGTGGTTCGGAAGTCACGTAAAGACGTTGGTCCCGTTGCTGAATAACCACTGATTCCATGCAACGTAAAAACAACATACAAACAATAAGAGGCCACTTAGCAATATTTATTAAGAACTTTTTAACAAACTGAACTTTTCAAGTAAGAGTAGAAAACTCCTATTCAGTAACATAAAAACTGGAAGAAGGAATCCCTTAAGGTAGTGTCTTGAGCTGTACATTGTTTGCTTTAGCAATCAATGACATTACTATAAATTTACCAAGTGGTGTAAAAAACAGTTTATATATTGATGCCTTTGTCATTTACTATACGAGTAGTAATTTGAGACATGCTCAGAGAGTTCTCCGTACTGCCATTTCAAATATATGTATTTGGACAAATTCAGTTGAATTTAAATTTTCAACTGATAAAACAAAAGCAATCGTCTTGTACAAAGACAAAAGATGGATAAAAACCCAGACAATCAAACTTCACCTTTATAGCACTGAAATACAATTTTGTACAAAAATCAAATATCTAGGAGTGATATTTGATCAACATTTAAGTTATCACACACTAATTGGGGAGCAAAGCGAGACATTTTATTAATGATATATAAGGCAACAGTCTTATCCATAACAGATTACTGCTGTCCAATATATTCATCCGTCTCAGAATCTGCATTAAAATCTCTCGATGCAGTGCACCATGAAGGCGTGCGATTGTGCACAGGAGCATTCCGATCGTCCCCAACAAACTCACTTCTGGTAGAGGCAGGTGTTTTGCACTTAAAACATCACCGTAATCTGATAACAATACGAAGAGGTCTTTCAATGTAAGCGGGATCGTCTCCTGTAGCTGACTGCTTCCAAAACTGTAATCCAGTAACAGCAGTTAATTGTACTAGCTCTTTCCCAAAACGAGCCAGATACATAATGAACTTGCATAACATGGATCCAATTTTTCACCCACCAATGGAATTGCCACCACCGTGGATTGTAAATCGAATAAAGATATGTACCTCCCTGCCTTACCAACTCAAAAAGCAAATGACAAGTACAGAAATGTACCGCCAACTTGCTTTGGAGCACATTAGAAGGAAAGGAAACAAATTTATGGTATATACAGACGGCTCCAAAAATAATGTTGGAGTAGGAGCATCTGCATATTCGAAAAATATGTTAATAAAAAAAAAAGCCTACCTTTAATATCATCAGTATTTACTGCTGAAGTCACAGCCATACAGATGGCTCTTGATATGATATCTGAGGCAAAAGCAAGTGTCTCTGTTATTTTCAGTGACTCACGTAGCGCTATAGATGCTATAAGACAGTATAAATCAGGAAACCAAATAGTGCAGGAAATACAAATAAAAATTCATCAACTCCTCCAATCAGGATTATCAATGGAAATATGTTGGATCCCAGCACACGTGGGAATAAAAGGAAATGAATATGCAGGCTCAGCTGCAAAATTAGCCTGCGCTATCTCTCCAACAATTACACATGCCCCAGTGTCAGACTGGGTAAAATCTGTTAAACCATTGATTTACCAGGATTGGAAAGGAGAATGGGCCTCGGTGCCAACAACAAATAAGCTTAAAAACATAAAAACTGACGTGCATGCATGGAGGACATCCTCACAGGAGGAAAGATCAAAAGAGGTGATCCTAGCAAGGCTCCGTATAGAACACACAAGATTCTCGCATGGTCACTTGATGTCAACACCACATACTGACCCAATGAAATGTAGATATCGAACACCCATGACAGTACAGCATTTACTTGTTGAGTGCCCAAATTGGACCCAGCAAAGATCTATTTATCTGCGGAATTCAAAAATGAAAAGTATTCTTGCTGAAAGCAAAGATTTTTCAATTAATATCATACATTTTTTTAAATAAGACAGGTTTCTCAAATAGTCCAAATTTTTATTATTGTTAATTAATTAATCAATTTTTTATATAGCATTATTATTATTATTACGATGATGATGATGATGATGATGATGATGATGATTATTATTATTATTTTTTTTTTTTTCTCAGGATTGATCCCTGAGAACCAGCCCGAGAAGAGACTACTTGAGAACTCAGATGGTTCTGGAAAAACTAACCCCCTATTAAACAATAATAAATATATATATATATAGTATATATATATATATATATATATATATATATATATTATATATATATGTATGTATGTGTCTGTGTGTGTGTGTGTGTGTGTGACTGGTAAGAATGTTCTATTACTTCAGAATTCCATCTAATAAAGGAACCTATAAAAATGCCAAAATATAGAAAAATAGTACTATATTTTAAAGACTACTGTCTCTCTCTTCAGGTAGGTAAAGAATGAGAGAAGTTACAGAAAAGGCGGTATTTATATTAAGGGATCCATCCACAGTTAAGTCATTTTAGGTCACCCTCACTGATAATTCCTCTTTAATCATCTTAAGTGTTGGTTGAAGGAAGATTTGATCTATGACATCTGAATCCCAGGCGTCTTTTGAAATGTTTATTACCTGTATTTATTTAATCATTCCTGATTCTATCATTTGTATCAACAGTTGCTGCTATAGGTTGTATGTGATAAATTCCAGTTTATTCTGTTGTTATGGTTATTTATATGGTTGAAAATAGCTGAGTTCTGTTGTTCATACCTATCTGACCTTTTATGTTCTATTAATTTCTGGGGAAGTGATTTTCCTGTAACACCAATGTAAGAGTGGTCTCAGTCAAGGCATGGGATTTCGTATACTCCTGTGTGAATGGGGATTGTATTTTGTTGGTTGTTAATCAAGGATTTGGCTAAGGTATTTTAGTAGGTAAAAGCAAAAGGGATAGATTTTCTGAGAGTCTGGGTCACCAATTAATCCTGTCAGGTGAGGAGTATTTATTTTATTGTTGGGTGGCTCTGTGGTCATGTCTTGAAGGGGTTGGTAGAAGATTATGTTCGTTTTATGAATCGCTTTCTCAATTATATGGTCATAATACATTAAAGACAAAAGCTGCTTACATTTATGACCTTCCCAAAAAGCAACATAGACAATCTTCTGTTTGGACCCATTATCTCAAGTGCTGGAGCTTTCAATGATAAAATTTCTAAATTGTTAGCTGGCCTCCTTTCCCTTTCTTTAGGTAATTTTTATCCCGGTCACATTAAACATTCGGAAGATTTTAGTCATAAATTTGGAGATGCACATGTACCTCTTCACAACATAAAACTCTTAAGCCTTGATGTACATTCCTTATTCACTAAAGTACCATCCCATTGGCGCTTGACAAAATAATAAAGTTAGTTGAATTATGTTTATCTAAGAATGTATTTTCATTCGGGGAGTCATTCTATAAAAAGAAATTCGGGTATAGTATGGGTAGTCCTTTAAATCCTGTTTTAGCCAATGTATACATGGAATATTTTGAAACTATAGTAATAAATGCAATAGAACCCAAAAATGCTATGGATTAGATATGTAGATGATATTGTAACATTTTGGGATAATAGATGGGGCAATTTCAATGAATTCCTTTCAAAATTAAGTGCATTAGTACCCAGCATCAAATGTAAAGTTGAATGGGAAACGGCTAACAAAATTCCTTTTCTTGATGTTTTAATAATTAGAGACACGACAGAAAACAAATTTACCATATACAGAAAACCAAAGTTCTAACTTTTATACATTCACTAATTAAGCTATCATGATATTCCTATCAAGATAGGCGTAGCCAGCAGCCTATACTTAAGAGCATTATGAATTAGTTCCCTGGATTTCCTGGAAAAGGAATTTAAACTAATTCGTAAGAAGCTTTTGTTTTTAAGGTATCCTGACCATATAACTTAGAAAGCGATATTTTCTACGGACCCCTTCGAGACATGATCAGAGAGACACCAAAAAGAAAAATAAATATTCCTCACCTGGACAAGATTAAGATGGTGGCCCAGATTTTCAGAAAATATAACCCTTGAGCCTTAATCTACCTCAATACCTCTGCGAAATCTTTGATTAACATCCATAAAAAGACAAACACCATTCACACAGGAGTTTACAAAATCCCATGCCTGGACTGTGACCAGTCGTACATCGGTTTTACAGGAAAATCACTTCCCCAGAGATTAATACAACATAAACGGTCAGTTAGGTATGGACAACCGAACTCAGCAATTTCTAACAATATAAATAACCATAACCACAGAATAAACTAGAATTTGTCACATATGATTTATAGCAGCAACTGTCGATACAGAAGTCAAATGGTTGAATCGGCCTTGATTAAACAAAGAAAGGTAATGAACATCTCAAAGGACGCCTGGGATTCAGATGTCATAGATCAAATCTTCCTTCAACCAATGCTTAAGAGGATTAAAGAGGAATTATCAGTGTGAGTGACCTAGAATGGACTAACTGTGGATGGATCTCTTTGTATAAATACTGCCTTTTCTGTAACATTTCTCATTATTTACTTACCTGAAGAGGGAGACAGCAGTCTCTGAAATGTTACAGATTTTGGCATGTTTATGGGCTCCTTTTAATATATATATATATATATATATATTATATATATATATATATATATATATATATATATATTATATGGTATAGGCCGCAACCATTGGGTGAGTGTCCAATATGGTCATGGGTGTCCTGGAGGATTCCTATTGGAATTGGCTCTTCCTTGACTGCCAGCATGGGTAGTTGGGCCGTTCCTGACTTAGTGGAAGGGCTCGAATATGTCTCAACATCCATGAGAGATGGAGCCTGGCACTGCCTGGCACCTTTAAGTGTGCAGAGGTAGTCCTTGGAGGCCCGTGGAATAGGTCTGGAGCTATGTGAGGGCGGGGGCCCTGATACGGTATAAAGTTAGGAGGAGACTTAAAATATTGTCCTAGCAGGACATCATAACCTCCTGGTATATAGGTTGCTACTGCCATGGTACATATCTTAGAACGGTGAGGTTGTGTGACTCTCAACCGGACAGTAGGTAGGAACATTTTGACGTGGTCGAGGCTCTCTATCGTGATGAACTGGTGCCTATCAACCTTAGCTCCGTAAGGAATTTTGTCCTCTTGGATGATGGATACTTGCGTGCTAGTGTGGTCGAAAGCTCGGACCTGGTGGGCAGGATAGCGACCTCTGGGGGGTCGAGAGTTGATGGATTCGTCACAGCCATAGCAATGGCAGAAACAAGCTTTCTTGGGACATCCCGTCCAGGCAGCAGTGTGCCCATGCACTCTGCATGTGTCACAGAAACTCTTGCTAAAATCCGGCCTGGGGCTATTGTTTCTGTTCTAATGGCCGTTGCGTTTGTTTTTATGATTAGGTAGTCCATTTTGGGAGTGGCAGCAGCTTGCTGAGGAGGATCCACTTTTGAGAGGCACTGCTCCGTGGTGTGACCTGCTTTATTGCAATGTCCACACATAGGTATCCAAGGAAGGTTAATGGGGCGCTGTGTAGGCTGAGAGGTGGCAGCAGGAGTGAGGGGGAGAGCAGGACGTATTTTCTTCTTTAAGGAACTCTGCAATAGATGGTGGGTGTCATAGGCATCTGCCCATTTACAGCACTCCAAAAGAGTCTTAGGAGCCTTGTCCACCAAGTGGGTGGCGAGATCAGGGGGAGTGTAGGACAGGAAGTCTTCTAGTTGAAAGAGTTCTAGGACCTCCTCAACAGATGTTGCGTTGGAGGCCTTCGTCCACCTATGGAGTGCTGGTGTCTTCTTAGCTTCCCATTCTGTCCATGTCTGGTTAGCCTCCTTAGGCATAGTCCTTCATTTCTGCCTCCACCGGTCTGGGGTCAATTCGTAAGCCCCAAAGATTGCCTCTCAGACGAGGGCAAGATCTTGTCGCTCATTCAGGGGAAGGGCTTCAAATGCAGTCCGCCCTTTGCAAGCAAGGTGCTTGCCAAGGAGGAGGGACACTTCCTGAGGGGTTGGATTGAAGTTCTCGAACACCTGCTCGACATGATCGAGCCAGGCGTCGGGTTCAAGCACTAACGAGGCCGCCCATGCTGTGGAGGTGAGAGGGCGTAGGGGGCGTGGGATTCGGGGGTGCCAGAGTGGCACTCTGGACTGCCATAGCCAGTTCATGAGTTCTCTCTTTCTCCCTTTCGGCTGCTTGAAATGCCCTTTCAGCTGCTTCTCTTCTCTCTTGTGCTTCCCTTTCAGCTGCTTCTCTTTTCTCTTGTGCTTCCCTCTCAGCCGCTTGGAATGCTCTTTCAGCCGCTTCTCTTCTTTCTTGTGCTTCCTTCTCCTTCTCCCGTTTGACTGCCCTCTCTTGGGCTGCTTCCTTCAGCTTATCATTCACCCAATTAATCAGCTTTACACCCTCCAGCCCCAGGGCTCTTCCAGCTTCTGTGAAGGCCTTAGCCTCCTCCAGTGCTGCGTTACTGGCCATCTCCTCAGCTGTAAAACGTTAGTAGACTAGCCTGAGAATAATAGTGTGGAAGGTAGTTGCAAAACTGCAAATGTCGCCAGAGGTATGCGGAAATGCTTGACGCAGACTTGGCAAGGTGACCGTAAATCCCTGCAAATACAGTTACTACTGGTGCGTAGTGCGGCGGAAACCTCACGCCATAGAATCTCTGTAATTTACAGTTCAGCAGAGAACTCAACGCTGGTAACGGATTTGGCAATAAAGCTCGTCAAATAAAATGAAAAATCTAGTAACGAAATTCACGGAACCTCACGTGAAAAACGTAGCAAATGAATGTCGTAAAGGCGGAAATTCAATGCCAGTACGGGTTAGTAGGGTAAAAAGAAAAAAAAAAGAAAAAAACTGGTCACAAAATTCACGGAACCTCACGTGAAAAACGTGGCATATACAATTGATAATAAAAAAATATATATGGGATCTCCCTTTTGTTTTGTTTTTTATGTATTTTATCTCGAGGACGGAGACGGGAAATGGATGAAATATATTTTTTTTTCTTTTCTACTAATGCAAATCCCTGGTCTATCTTACCCTTGAACCTAGCTTTGCTCAGAATTCATAACGCTAGCTCGTACACATTAAAAGGAACAGGAAAAACCAGGATAAAGATCTCTCGCCCTATATAAATATACTGCCTCCTCACAACCCCGTCCTTTTCCCTAGCTCTCGCGAAACTAAGACCGTTGAGTCCACGAATTTAAAACCCCGGAGAATTAAGCCGCACACGGGTCGTCTAGACAGCCATGAATGAATCACAAATGTTTTCAAGGCCGTGTTGGAAACTACGCTAAGGGTAACATATGACTGCGTCCGAAATGCAAAAGTATTTGCCCTTATATTATTACTCTCTGCACAGAAAATAACGAAAAGAAAAACGTTTACCTTCGATTTTGCTTATCCTAATGTTAAGGATATTTTATGCTAAAACTGTTTTTTCTGTTCTTACTTATTGACTCATCTATTCCTTTGTTAATGGACAGGACAATGGATAAGTTTGAGCCACGTGGCCAGGGGATTTAAAAAATCCTATCCTGTTTAGACCTGCGAGCGCCACGAGTGCCAGCGAGAGAGAGAGAGAGAGAGAGAGAGAGAGAGAGAGAGATAGCGCATGCTAATTCACATAAAAAAAATAAAACATGAAATATCTTTACAACGCGGGACTCACGATTAACTAGCAATTCACAAAATATGGTACTTATTTTCGTGTTGAAACTTACTCCCTAACCTCTTTTCTCTATGAAATGGCAGGCACATAACATTAAAATTTCTCTCTCGAGCTGTGGTCTATCGGCCTACATGTGGTCTATTTCCTATCGCTAAAGAGGCAGTCAGATTTATATATCCCTAACTAGAATACCTAGTTCTACACAAATAACTAGAAATATTAAAGAATTCAGATTCGTTTCTTTCGCGATTTTAGCTTAACAATCGCTACTACAGAATCCTGTTATTAGGTCGCCATTATTCTGAACTCACCTCGATCACTCCTAGGAAATGTAACTAACACTGAAAAATTGGGCCTTGAATGGAGGATGAGGGATCAGAACAAAGAAAGAAAAAACTACTACTCAGGCATAAGGCCGATATTACTGAGGAAGGAGAAATTTACATAAAAGCTGGCTCTAGTTTTAAATGCACTGTATTTACATGAATGTACAGAGTCCAGGAGACTAAAAAAAGGGAGGTTGCTTTGTCGATCCACCGGACATGTGGCTGGGGCAATCCAGTCACGGCGTTCAGAGGTTTTGCGCGACATATTAAAATTGCAAGCTTGCTCCAAGGAATTCCAACTCCTACCACAATCAGGCAGTGTTTTTCTGCAAATAGAGGACATGGGAGAACGTTACACACTACTTTCTTTCAATCAAAAAGGCCACTCATGGGAGGAAGGAAAGGACTGGGAAATTTACACAAAGAGAACTATTTCGGTGCTTGAATTCACTAGGGTGATGTTACTAGTACCACAGGGAGTAATTACAAAATTGAGCCCAGGTGGGGGAGTGAGAAACTACACAAGTTGCCTTGGAAAAAAAGGAAATGAAATACAGACAAAGGTAAAACAATTCCATGGCTGAACTGGGACTCCTCTTACAGTGCCTGGATATTGAGGGCTGGTGATCTTCTCCTTGATGTCTCCATGCACTATGGAACTTTAAAAATATACTTGCTTCCCAGAGAGCATGGGGAAACAGACAAAAGGTGGGGGGGGGGGGGGGGGGGGGGGGGGAGGTGGCGACTCGTGGGTGCAGGAGGCAATCTGACCTCTCCTAGGCCCGGTGTTCTTCTGAGAGAATTGTCGGCTCTGTAGGGGGTAATTAAAACAACCAATGGGAGAAGAGATAGCTTTTTCAAGAGAATGGAGAGAATGGATGCTTCCACTTGGAAGGGGCAACTTGCATATAGACAAAGATGCATGAAACTTGGTAAAAAGACTTTATTTTGCTTGGTTCTGGCTTAAGATCTTGAATATATATATATATATATATATATATATATATATATATATATATATATATATATATTATATATATATATATATATATATAATATACACACACACACACACACACACACACACACATATATATATATATATATATATATATATATATATATATATATATATATATATATATATATCACCATGTCATTGGGCCTGTGGGGATAAAGACCAGTATTTAGCAAGTGAATAACAATACATGTAAAGTGTTCATGATATTATTAATCATAATGGTAATAATCAAATTAGTGTTCCTTGCTGTTATCATCATTATTCTTGTAATTATTTTCATAATCATCATTATTTTTAATATACATACTTCGACATTAGGGGAGATGATGCTAGAATATGCATAAATACAAATGCCGTATACATTCACATATATTGACAGATATGGTACATACATACATAATACACAAACGAAATGTTATATATATATATATATATATATATGTATTTATATATATATTATATATTATATATATTGTATTATATATTATTATTATTATATATATATAATATATATATTATTATATTAATATATATATTATTTATTATATATTATATAATATTATATATTATGATATATATATATAATATGTATATATATATATATATATATATATAGATATATATATATTATTATATATATATATATATATATATATATATATATAATATATATAGCAAACTACAAATATCTTTTAATATCTAATTCGCTCTAACTCGGAATTTATATATTTTCAGGTATGTTTAACCGAAGGGGAATTTTTTTAGGCGAAAATAGAATTGCCGGCCGACGGGCACAAACCATCGACATCTTCAATTCCAGGACTGGCAGTGAAGCCTTAGCCCACCCCACCACCACAAGAGGATATAAGTATATGCTGCCTCGCACCTCAAATACCTGTCGCACTCAGGTATTTGAAGTTTTGGAGACTGCATCAAACCCCCTCATCCTCAGTAGCGTTGTAGTGCTTATGCCCGCACATAGCCATTATATAAGTCATATCACATTGTCGTGATTCATATACATATATTGAGCTACAAATGTCCTTTAATATCTAATTCACTCTACCCCGGTGCGGTGGTGGGGTTTTGCTAAGGTTTCACTGCCAGTCCTGGAATTGAAGATGTCGATGGTTCGTGCCCGTCAGCCGGCAATACTATTATCGCCTAAAAAAATTCCCCTTCGGTTAAACATATATGAAAATATATTAATTCCGAGATAGAGCAAATCAGATATTAAAGAACATTTGTAGCTCGATATATGTATATGATTCATGGCAATGTGATATGACTTATATAATGGCTACACACTAGCAAAAGCGCTACAACGCTACCGAGGACGAGGGGGTTTGATGCAGTCTCCAAAACTACAAACACCTGAGTGCGACAGGTATTTGAGGTGTGAGGCGGCATAAACTTATATCCTCTTGCTGTGGTGGGGTGGGCTAAGGCTTCACTGCCAGTCCTGGAATTGAAGATGTCCATGGTTCGTGCCCGTCGGCCAGCAATTCTATTATCGCCTAAAAAAATTTCCCTTTGGTTAAACATATATGAAAATATATTAATTCCGAGGTAGAGCGAATTAGATATTAAAGGACATTTATAGCTCGATATATGTATATGAATCACGGTAATGTGATATGACTTATATAATGGCTACGTGCGGGCAAAAGCACTACAATGCTACCGAGGACGAGGGGGTTTGATGCAGTCTCCAAAACTATACAAATACCTGAGTGCGACAGGCAATTGAGCTGGGAGGCTACATAATCTTACATCCTCTTGTGGTGGTGGGGTGGGCTAAGGCTTTACTGCCAGCCCTGGAATTGAAGATGTCAATGGTTCGTGTCCTTCGGCCGGTAATTCTATTATCGCACAAAAAAATTTCCCTTTGGTTAAACATATATGAAAATATATTAATTCCAAGGTAGAGTGAATTAGATATTAAAGGACATTTGTAGCTCGATATATATATATATGAATCACGGTAATGTGATAATGTGATATATATATATATATATATATATATATATATATATATTTATATATATATATATATATATATTATATATATAATATATATATATATATGTGCGTGTGTGTGTATGTATGTGTATATGTATATCTTAAGTCAGTAGAACAGGTAAATTATTAAAAAAGGTCGTTCCAGCTGGTCAGTGAGATAGTTTATCAGCCAGGAAAATTTGGCCATTATTTATTTTTGGTCTAAAAAGTTAGAAAGGCCTTGAAATAAACAAAATGTATGTATATCTCTCTTTTTCATACTTATCATTCAAGTATTACTCCTATAAAGATCACCTATGTCACGTTTCTAAATCGTTTGGTGTTTGTGTATTGACCACTTACCTATTGATATGTAGCATATGATGCATACGATTCTTTTCTTATTTGTATATTGCAAAAACATGCAACACAAAAGTAATCTTGCAGCCACAAGCACAATTTGCTAGGCTTGCCATAGGTGCAGCAACAATCAAGGCAAAATATTTTCATTTAAATTTGATTGTAATTCACCAATTGGAAAGGTTTTGAATAACTGACCGTGAAATGGTAAATAGAAATTACTTTATAATTGCTATGTATTCTTATAGTCAATGTAAAATTGTACAATGAAAATAGTAATATTGCCATATGTACATTTACGGAATTCCTTTGATATAATATTGTCATGTATATGGTATATATACCAGATTCTTAAATCATTGCCCACGGTATTATCATTGGATACCACATTATTATCGTCATTCTCAACAATGATTTGTCTAGCTTTTTCTCCCTGGATAGGTTAGCAGGGTCGAGCACAACCCGAGGGGTGTTTCAAAAAACATGTTTTTTTTCCCATAAATCATCGTCTATCTCGACCCGAGGGGTGTTTCAAAAAACATGTTTTTTTCCCATAAATCATCGTCTATCTTAAATCTGGGTGTGATCTATCTGCAAGAGGAGAGCAGAACACACACTACAATCATGTCAAAACTTGCGTTTGCCTTGCCTTTGTCCTTTCCACTTTTCTGAGTAATAGTTTATTTTGAACATGTGTGGGATACAAAGGCAAAGTTATCAAGTAGTGATTTCCTGTCTAACACTGTTGACTCTGGGATAGTTTTATATTGTTGGAAACGCTAGGTACGTGGTGTGTGCACATTATCATGCCTTTGGTTGTGGCTGAAAAGACTTATATTGTTAATTATTCCAATTTCTTTCGAATGCTAATTTCTTAGTTTTTGCATTTTTTTTTCATTTTTCATCAACAATGGCCAGCAGGCAGTATTCTCTGGGGATGGATGTCATCAACTTACTTCTAATGGAATTATAAAGTGATTTTGATGGTAATTTAGAGGTTGCTGACAACTCTATATGGCAAGAAGCCAAGTTTGTGAGCAAGAGTTGGACGCCTGGGGGATGACCTTGAGATATTATGACACAAGAGGGGGAGAGAAGGGGAGAGAGGGGATAGGCCTCTGTATTTTCTGGTGACAGATTACATGAGCTTATGTCAATAAATCATGACACACTGTAGAGAGAGAGAGAGAGAGAGAGAGAGAGAGAGAGATTACATTTCTGATATGAGAGTAAATTACATCTTAGTGCAGATATTTTTACATAATACCACTCTAGGATAATATGAGTCTATTCTATAAGACAATTAGCCTTTTCCTATTTAATTTAGGTACCAAAATAAATTGTGGAATTTTGACATTTTGTTTGGCCAAAAAATCAAACCTTTTTTTTCTTTTTTTATCTTTACCTATATGGGTCCGACACCTTTTCTGGCAGTCTCATATTATAAACAGTAGTTTTAGGAAGGATTCCCTCAATGTTTTTGTGTATATAGCGTATTTTGTATTTTTTGTAAATATTTTCATAAATTATTGTTTGAGACAGAGAGAGAGAGATAATAATATTTCTTATATAACAGTAAATTACATATCAGAGCAGATCTTTTTACATGATTCTGTTCTAGGATAACATGAGTTTATTCTATAAAAAAAAATTAGCCACTTCCTATTTCATTTAGGTACCAAAAAAAATGTGTGAAATTGAGTTTTTTTTCTTTGGCCAAAAAAAAAAAAAAAACACCCTTTTTTCTCGTTGCATATTTTGACCTCTATGGGTCCTACACCTTTTCTGGCAATCACATCTTGTAAATAATAGATTTAGGAAGGATTCCATCATTTTGTGTGTGTATATAGCGTGTTTTGTATTTTTTAAAAATATTTTTGTAAATTATTTTTTTTACATACTTATTTTTTAAATATATTTGTAATAAATATTTAATTTGTAGATGGGTATGATTTATCTTCTCAGTAGTGTTCGGCAATGATGAAATTGTTTTTAGAAATTAAAAAGTGCAGTATAGCTGCAGTTTTTGAATTTTCACAAATTTTTCTTGGCGCTTGGGGCGAGCTTGACCCCACAAACCTTTAAAGGGACGCCAAAATAGCGATACCTG